>NW_027447432.1:0-31441 GCF_038048845.1 Mixophyes fleayi | reverse complement strand
TAATCATGAATCGAATCATGAATCATGAATTGAATCATGAATCATGAATCATGTATCGAATCATGAATCATGAATTGAATCATGAATTGAATCATGAATTAAATTATGAATCACGAATTGAAACATGAATTGAATCATGAATTGAATCATGAATCATAAATCATGAATCATGATTTGAATAGTGAATGAATCATGAATCATGAATTGAATCATGAATCATAAATTGAATCATGAAATGAATCATGAATCATGAATTGAATCATGAATCATGAATTATGAATCATGAATTGAATCATGAATCATGAATTATGAATCATGAATTGAATCATTAATTGAATCATGAATTGAATCATGAATCATGAATCATGAATTGAATCATGAATCATGAATCACGAATCATAAATTGAATCATGAATCATGAATTTAATCATGAAACATGAATTATGAATTGAATCATGAATCATGAATCGAATCATGAATCATGAATTGAATCATGAATCATGAATCATGTATCGAATCATGAATCATGAATTGAATCATGAATTGAATCATAAATCATAAATCAAATCATGAATCATGAATTGAATCATGAATTAAATTATGAATCACGAATTGAAACATGAATTGAATCATGAATTGAATCATGAATCATAAATCATGAATCATGAATTGAATAATGAATTGAATCATGAGTCATGAATTATCAATTGAATCATGAATAATCAATTAAATCATGAATCATAAATCATAAATCGAATCATGAATCATGAATCGAATCATGAATCATAAATTGAATCATGAATCATTAATCGAATCATGAATCATTAATTGAATCATTAATTGAATCATGAATTGAATCATGAAACATGAATCATGAATTAAATCATGAATCATGAATCATGAATCATGAATTGAATCATGAAACATGAATTGAATCATGAATCATGATTTTAATCAGGAATCGAATCATGAATTGAATCATAAATCATGAATTGAATCATAAATCATAAATCGAATCATGAATTGAATCATGAATCATGAATTGAATCATGAATCATGAATCATGAATTGAATCATAAATCATGAATTATGAATCATGAATTGAATCATGAATCATGAATCATGAATCATAAATCATGAATTGAATCATGAATCAAATCATGAATCATGAATTGAATCATGAATTAAATTATGAATCACAAATTGAATCATTAATTGAATCATGAAACATGAATCATGAATCATGAATCATGAATTAAATCATGAATCATGAATCATGAAACATGAATTGAATCATGAATCATGAATTGCATCATAAATCATGATTTTAATCAGGAATCGAATCATGAATTGAATCATAAATCATGAATTGAATCATGAATCATAAATCGAATCATGAATTGAATCATAATTCATGATATGAATCATGAATCATAAATCGATTCATGAATTGAATCATGAATCATGAATCATGAATCACGAATCATAAATTGAATCATGAATCATAAATCATGAATTGAATCATGAATCACGAATCATAAATTTAATCATGAATCATGAATCATGAATTGAATCATAAATCATTAATTGAATCATGAATCATGAATCATGAATCATGAATTGAATCATGAATCATGAATCATAAATCATGAATTGAATCATGAATCATGAATTGAATCATGAATCATGAATTGAAGCATGAATCATGAATTGAAGCATGAATCATGAATCATGAATCATGAATCATAAATCATGAATTGAATCATGAATCATGAATTGAATCATGAATCATAAAATGAATCATGAATCATGAATCATGAATTGAATCATGAAACAAATCATGAATCATGAATTGAAGCATGTATCATGAATCATGAATTAAATTATGAATCATGAAACGAATCATGAATCATAAATCAAGAATTGAATCATGAATTGAATCATAAATCATTAAACGAATCATGAATCATGAATTGAATCATGAATTGAATCATGAATCATGAATTGAATCATGAATCATGAATTATGAATCGTGAATTGAATCATGAATCATGAATTGAATCATAAATCCTGAATTGAATCATGAATCATTAATCATGAATCATGAATTGAATCATGAATTGAATCATGAATCATGAATCATGAATTGAATCATGAATCATGAATCATAAATTAAATCATGAATCATGAATCATGAATTGAATCATGAATTGAATCATGAATCATGAATCATCAATTGAATCATGAATCATGAATCATGAATTAAATCATGAATCATAAATCAGAAATCAAATCATGAATCATGAATCGAATCATGAATCATGAATCATGAATTGAATCATGAATCATGAATCATGAATCATGAATCATGAAATGAATCATGAATCATGAATTTAATCATGAATCATGAATTGAATCATGAATCATGAATCATGAATCATGAATTGAATCATGAATCATGAATCACGAATCATAAATTGAATCATGAATTGAATCATGAATCATGAATTATGAATCATGAATTGAATCATGAATCATGAATTATGTATCATGAATTGAATCATGAATTGAATCATGAATCATGAATTACAAATCATAAATTGAATCATGAATCATGAATTTAATCATGAATCATGAATTTAATCATGAAACATGAATCATGAATTGAATCATGAATCATGAATCGAATCATGAATCATGAATCATGAATTGAATCATGAATCATGAATCATGAATTGAATCATGAATCATGAATTAAATCATGAATTGAATCATAAATCATAAATCAAATCATGAATCATGAATTGAATCATGAATTAAATTATGAATCATGAATTGAATCATGAATTGAATCATGAATTGAATCATGAATCATGAATTGAATCATGAATCATGAATCTTGAATTGAATAATGAATCATGAATCATGAATCATGAATTGAATCATGAATCATGATTTTAATCATGAATCATTAATTGAATCATGAATCATGAATCATGAATCATGAATTGAATTATGAATCATGAATCATGAATTGAATCATGAATTGAATCTTAAATCATGAATCATGAATTGAATCATGAATCATGAATCATGAATTATGAATCATGAATTGAATCATGAATCATGAATTGAATCATGAATCATGAATTGAATCATTAATCATAAATCATGAATCATGAATTGAATCATGAATTGAATCATGAATCATGAATTGAATCATGAATCATAAATCATGAATCATGAATTGAATCATGAATCATGAATTGAATCATGAATCATGAATCATAAATTGAAACATGAATCATGAATCATGAATTGAATAATGAATTGAATCATGAATCATGAATCATCAATTGAATCATGAATCATCAATTGAATCATGAATTGAATCATGAATTGAATCATGATACATGAATCATGAATCATGAATCATGAATTAAATCATGAATCATGAATTGAATCATGAATCATGATTTTAATCAGGAATCGAATCATGAATTGAATCATAAATCATGAATTGAATCATGAATCATAAATCGAATCATGAATTGAATCATAAATCATGAAATGAATCATGAATCATAAATCGAATCATGAATTGAATCATGAATCATGAATCACGAATCATAAATTGAATCATGAATCATAAATCATGAATTGAATCATGAATCACGAATCATAAATTTAATCATGAATCATGAATCATGAATTGAATCATAAATCATTAATTGAATCATGAATCATGAATCATGAATCATGAATTGAATCATGAATCATGAATCATGAATCGAATCATAAATTGAATCATGAATCATGAATCATGAATCATGAATCATAAATCATGAATTGAATCATGAATCATGAATTGAATCATAAATCATGAATTGAATCATGAATCATGAATTGAATCATGAATCATAAAATGAATCATGAATCATGAATCATGAATTGAATCATGAAACAAATCATGAATCATGAATTGAAGCATGAATCATGAATCATGAATTAAATTATGAATCATGAAACGAATCATGAATCATAAATCAAGAATTGAATCATGAATTGAATCATAAATCATTAAATGAATCATGAATCATGAATTGAATCATGAATTGAATCATGAATCATGAATTTAATCATGAATCATGAATTATGAATCGTGAATTGAATCATGAATCATGAATTGAATCATAAATCCTGAATTGAATCATGAATCATTAATCATGAATCATGAATTGAATCATGAATTGAATCATGAATCATGAATCATGAATTGAATCATGAATCATGAATCATAAATTAAATCATGAATCATGAATCATGAATTGAATCATGAATTGAATCATGAATCATGAATCATCAATTGAATCATGAATCATGAATCATGAATTAAATCATGAATCATAAATCATAAATCAAATCATGAATCATGAATCGAATCATGAATCATGAATCATGAATTGAATCATGAATCATGAATCATGAATCATGAATCATGAAATGAATCATGAATCATGAATTTAATCATGAATCATGAATTGAATCATGAATCATGAATCATGAATCATGAATTGAATCATGAATCATGAATTATGAATCATGAATTGAATCATGAATCATGAATTATGTATCATGAATTGAATCATGAATTGAATCATGAATCATGAATTGCAAATCATAAATTGAATCATGAATCATGAATTTAATCATGAAACATGAATCATGAATTGAATCATGAATCATGAATCGAATCATGAATCATGAATCATGAATTGAATCATGAATCATGAATCATGAATCGAATCATGAATCATGAATTAAATCATGAATTGAATCATAAATCATAAATCAAATCATGAATCATGAAGTGAATCATGAATTAAATTATGAATCATGAATTGAATCATGAATTGAATCATGAATCATGAATCATGAATTGAATCATGAATCATGAATCTTGAATTGAATAATGAATCATGAATCATGAATCATGAATTGAATCATGAATCATGATTTTAATCATGAATCATTAATTGAATCATGAATCATGAATCATGAATCATGAATTGAATTATGAATCATGAATTGAATCATGAATTGAATCTTAAATCATGAATCATGAATTGAATCATGAATCATGAATCATGAATTATGAATCATGAATTGAATCATGAATCATGAATTGAATCATGAATCATGAATTGAATCATGAATCATAAATCATGAATCATGAATTGAATCATGAATCATGAATTGAATCATGAATCATGAATCATGAATTGAATCATGAATCATGAATCATGAATTGAATCATGAATCATAAATCATGAATCATGAATTGAATCATGAATCATGAATTGAATCATGAATCATGAATCATAAATTGAAACATGAATCATGAATCATGAATTGAATAATGAATTGAATCATGAATCATGAATCATCAATTGAATCATGAATCATCAATTGAATCATGAATTGAATCATGAATTGAATCATGATACATGAATCATGAATCATGAATTAAATCATGAATCATGAATTGAATCATAAATCATGAATTGAATCATGAATCATAAATCGAATCATGAATTGAATCATAAATCATGAATTGAATCATGAATCATAAATCGAATCATGAATTGAATCATGAATCACGAATCATAAATTTAATCATGAATCATGAATCATGAATCATGAATTGAATCATAAATCATTAATTGAATCATGAATCATGAATCATGAATCATGAATTGAATCATGAATCATGAATCATGAATTGAATCATAAATCATGCATTATGAATCATGAATTGAATCATGAATCATGAATCATGAATCATGAATCATAAATCATGAATTGAATCATGAATCATGAATCATAAATCATGAATCATAAATCATGAATTGAATCATGAATCATGAATTGAATCATGAATCATGAATTGAAGCATGAATCATGAATCATGAATTGAATCATAAATAACGAATCACGAATCATAAATTGAATCATGAATCATGAATCATGAATAGAATCATGAATTGAAGCATGAATCATGAAACGAATCATGAATCATGAATCAAGAATTGAATCATGAATTGAATCATAAATCATTAATCGAATCATGAATCATGAATTGAATCATGAATTGAATCATGAATCATGAATTGAATCATGAATCATGAATTATGAATCATGAATTGAATCATGAATCATGAATTGAATCATAAATCATGAATTGAATCATGAATCATTAATCATGAATTGAATCATGAATCATGAATCATAAATTAAATCATGAATCATGAATCATGAATTGAATCATGAATTGAATCATGAATCATGAATCATCAATTGAATCATGAATCATGAATCATGAATTAAATCATGAATCATAAATCATAAATCAAATCATGAATCGTGAATCGAATCATGAATCATGAATCATGAATTGAATCATGAATCATGAATCATGAATCATGAATCATGAATCATGAAATGAATCATGAATCATGAATTTAATCATGAATCATGAATTATGAATCATGAATTGAATCATGAATTGAATCATGAATCATTAATCACGAATCATAAATTGAATCATGAATTGAATCATGAATCATGAATTATGAATCATGAATTGAATCATGAATCATGAATTATGAAACATGAATTGAATCATGAATTGAATCATAAATCATTAATTGAATCATGAATCATGAATCATGAATTGAATCATGAATCATGAATCATGAATCATGAATCATGAATCATGAATCATGAAATGAATCATGAATCATGAATTTTATCATGAATCATGAATTATGAATCATGAATTGAATCATGAATTGAATCATGAATCATTAATCACGAATCATAAATTGAATCATTAATTGAATCATGAATCATGAATTATGAATCATGAATTGAATCATGAATCATGAATTATGAAACATGAATTGAATCATGAATTGAATTATAAATCATTAATTGAATCATGAATCATGAATCATGAATCATGAATTGAATCATGAATCATGAATCATGAATCGAATCATAAATTGAATCATGAATCATGAATCATGAATCATGAATCATAAATCATGAATTGAATCATGAATCATGAATTGAATCATGAAACAAATCATGAATCATGAATTGAAGCATGAATCATGAATTAAATTATGAATCATGAAACAAATCATGAATCATAAATCAAGAATTGAATCATGAATTGAATCATAAATCATTAAGCGAATCATGAATCATGAATTGAATCATGAATCATGAATTATGAATCGTGAATTGAATCATGAATCATGAATTGAATCATAAATCATGAATTGAATCATGAATCATTAATCATGAATCATGAATTGAATCATGAATTGAATCATGAATCATGAATCATGAATTGAATCATGAATCATGAATCATAAATTAAATCATGAATCATGAATCATGAATTGAATCATGAATCATGAATCATCAATTGAATCATGAATCATGAATCATGAATTAAATCATGAATCATAAATCATAAATCAAATCATGAATCATGAATCGAATCATGAATCATGAATCATGAATTGAATCATGAATCATGAATCATGAATCATGAATCATGAAATGAATCATGAATCATGAATTTAATCATGAATCATGAATTGAATCATGAATCATGAATTGAATCATGAATCATGAATCACGAATCATAAATTGAATCATGAATTGAATCATGAATCATGAATTATGAATCATGAATTGAATCATGAATCATGAATTATGTATCATGAATTGAATCATGAATTGAATCATGAATCATGTAAATTACAAATCATAAATTGAATCATGAATCATGAATTTAATCATGAAACATGAATCATGAATTGAATCATGAATCATGAATCGAATCATGAATCATGAATCATGAATTGAATCATGAATCATGAATCATGAATCGAATCATGAATCATGATTTAAATCATGAATTGAATCATAAATCATAAATCAAATCATGAATCATGAATTGAATCATGAATTAAATTATGAATCATGAATTGAATCATGAATTGAATCATGAATTGAATCATGAATCATGAATCATGAATTGAATCATGAATCATGAATCTTGAATTGAATAATGAATCATGAATCATGAATCATGAATTGAATCATGAATCATGATTTTAATCATGAATCATTAATTAAATCATGAATCATGAATTGAATTATGAATCATGAATCATGAATTGAATCATGAATCATGAATCATGAATTATGAATCATGAATTGAATCATAAATCATGAATTGAATCATGAATCATGAATTGAATCATGAATCATAAATCATGAATCATGAATTGAATCATGAATTGAATCATGAATCATGAATTGAATCATGAATCATGAATCATGAATTGAATCATGAATCATAAATCATGAATCATAAATCATGAATCATGAATTGAATCATGAATCATGAATCATAAATTGAAACATGAATCATGAATCATGAATTGAATAATGAATTGAATCATGAATCATGAATCATCAATTGAATCATGAATTGAATCATGATTTGAATCATGATACATGAATCATGAATCATGAATCATGAATTAAATCATGAATCATGAATTGAATCATGAATCATGATTTTAATCAGGAATCGAATCATGAATTGAATCATAAATCATGAATTGAATCATGAATCATAAATCGAATCATGAATTGAATCAGAAATCATGAATTGAATCATGAATCATAAATCGAATCATGAATTGTAATCATGAATCACGAATCATAAATTTAATCATGAATCATGAATCATGAATCATGAATTGAATCATAAATCATTAATTGAATCATGAATCATGAATCATGAATTGAATCATGAATCATGAATCATGAATTGAATCATAAATCATGCATTATGAATCATGAATTGAATCATGAATCATGAATCATGAATCATGAATCATAAATCATTAATTGAATCATGAATCATGAATCATAAAATCATGAATCATAAATCATGAATTGAATCATGAATCATGAATTGAATCATGAATCATGAATCATAAATTAGATAATGAATCATGAATCATGAATTGAATCATGAATTGAATCATCAATTGAATCATGAATCATGATCATGAATTAAATCATGAATCATAAATCATAAATCAAATCATGAATCATGAATCGAATCATGAATCATGAATCATGAATTGAATCATGAATCATGAATCATGAATCATGAATCATGAAATGAATCATGAATCATGAATTTAATCATGAATCATGAATTATGAATCATGAATTGAATCATGAATTGAATCATGAATCATTAATCACGAATCATAAATTGAATCATGAATTGAATCATGAATCATGAATATGAATCATGAATTGAATCATGAATCATGAATTATGAAACATGAATTGAATCATGAATTGAATCATGAATCATGAATCACAAATCATAAATTTAATCATGAATCATGAATCTTGAATTTAATCATGAAACATGAATCATGAATTGAATCATGAATTATGAATCGAATCATGAATCATGAATTGAATCATGAATTGAATCATAAATCATTAATCAAATCATGAATCATGAATTGAATCATGAATTAAATTATGAATCACAAATTGATCATTAATTGAATCATGAAACATGAATCATGAAACATGAATCATGAATCATGAATCATGAATTAAATCATGAATCATATATCATGAAACATGAATTGAATCATGAGTCATGAATTGCATCATAAATCATGATTTTAATCAGGAATCGAATCATGAATTGAATCATAAATCATAAATTGAATCACGAATCATAAATCGAATCATGAATTGAATCATAAATCATGAATTGAATCATGAATCATAAATCGAATCATGAATTGAATCATGAATCATGAATCATGAATTTAAATCATGAATCACGAATCATAAATTGAATCATGAATCATAAATCATGAATTGAATCATGAATCACGAATCATAAATTGAATCATGAATCATGAATCATGAATCATGAATTGAATCATAAATCATTAATTGAATCATGAATCATGAAATGAATCATGAATCATGAATTTAATCATGAATCATGAATTGAATCATGAATCATGAATTGAATCATGAATCATGAATCACGAATCATAAATTGAATCATGAATTGAACATGAATCATGAATTAT
This sequence comes from Mixophyes fleayi, assembly GCF_038048845.1. Classification (NCBI taxonomy): domain Eukaryota; kingdom Metazoa; phylum Chordata; class Amphibia; order Anura; family Limnodynastidae; genus Mixophyes; species Mixophyes fleayi. Next base: position 21,215 of record NW_027447432.1, on the reverse strand, counting down.
GAATCATGAATTGAATCATGAATCATGAATTATGTATCATGAATTGAATCATGAATTGAATCATGAATCATGAATTACAAATCATAAATTGAATCATGAATCATGAATTTAATCATGAAACATGAATCATGAATTGAATCATGATCATGAATCGAATCATGAATCATGAATCATGAATTGAATCATGAATCATGAATCATGAATCGAATCATGAATCATGATTTAAATCATGAATTGAATCATAAATCATAAATCAAATCATGAATCATGAATTGAATCATGAATTAAATTATGAATCATGAATTGAATCATGAATTGAATCATGAATTGAATCATGAATCATGAATCATGAATTGAATCATGAATCATGAATCTTGAATTGAATAATGAATCATGATCATGAATCATGAATTGAATCATGAATCATGATTTTAATCATGAATCATTAATTAAATCATGAATCATGAATTGAATTATGAATCATGAATCATGAATTGAATCATGAATCATGAATCATGAATTATGAATCATGAATTGAATCATAAATCATGAATTGAATCATGAATCATGAATTGAATCATGAATCATAAATCATGAATCATGAATTGAATCATGAATTGAATCATGAATCATGAATTGAATCATGAATCATGAATCATGAATTGAATCATGAATCATAAATCATGAATCATAAATCATGAATCATGAATTGAATCATGAATCATGAATCATAAATTGAAACATGAATCATGAATCATGAATTGAATAATGAATTGAATCATGAATCATGAATCATCAATTGAATCATGAATTGAATCATGATTTGAATCATGATACATGAATCATGAATCATGAATCATGAATTAAATCATGAATCATGAATTGAATCATGAATCATGATTTTAATCAGGAATCGAATCATGAATTGAATCATAAATCATGAATTGAATCATGAATCATAAATCGAATCATGAATTGAATCAGAAATCATGAATTGAATCATGAATCATAAATCGAATCATGAATTGAATCATGAATCACGAATCATAAATTTAATCATGAATCATGAATCATGAATCATGAATTGAATCATAAATCATTAATTGAATCATGAATCATGAATCATGAATTGAATCATGAATCATGAATCATGAATTGAATCATAAATCATGCATTATGAATCATGAATTGAATCATGAATCATGAATCATGAATCATGAATCATAAATCATTAATTGAATCATGAATCATGAATCATAAATCATGAATCATAAATCATGAATTGAATCATGAATCATGAATTGAATCATGAATCATGAATCATAAATTAGATAATGAATCATGAATCATGAATTGAATCATGAATTGAATCATCAATTGAATCATGAATCATGAATCATGAATTAAATCATGAATCATAAATCATAAATCAAATCATGAATCATGAATCGAATCATGAATCATGAATCATGAATTGAATCATGAATCATGAATCATGAATCATGAATCATGAAATGAATCATGAATCATGAATTTAATCATGAATCATGAATTATGAATCATGAATTGAATCATGAATTGAATCATGAATCATTAATCACGAATCATAAATTGAATCATGAATTGAATCATGAATCATGAATTATGAATCATGAATTGAATCATGAATCATGAATTATGAAACATGAATTGAATCATGAATTGAATCATGAATCATGAATCACAAATCATAAATTTAATCATGAATCATGAATCTTGAATTTAATCATGAAACATGAATCATGAATTGAATCATGAATTATGAATCGAATCATGAATCATGAATTGAATCATGAATTGAATCATAAATCATTAATCAAATCATGAATCATGAATTGAATCATGAATTAAATTATGAATCACAAATTGAATCATTAATTGAATCATGAAACATGAATCATGAAACATGAATCATGAATCATGAATCATGAATTAAATCATGAATCATATATCATGAAACATGAATTGAATCATGAGTCATGAATTGCATCATAAATCATGATTTTAATCAGGAATCGAATCATGAATTGAATCATAAATCATAAATTGAATCACGAATCATAAATCGAATCATGAATTGAATCATAAATCATGAATTGAATCATGAATCATAAATCGAATCATGAATTGAATCATGAATCATGAATCATGAATTAAATCATGAATCACGAATCATAAATTGAATCATGAATCATAAATCATGAATTGAATCATGAATCACGAATCATAAATTGAATCATGAATCATGAATCATGAATCATGAATTGAATCATAAATCATTAATTGAATCATGAATCATGAATCATGAATCATGAATTGAATCATGAATCATGAATCATGAATCGAATCATGAATTGAATCATGAATCATGAATCATGAATCATGAATCATAAATCATGAATTGAATCATGAATCATGAATTGAATCATGAATCATGAATTGAAGCATGAATCATGAATCATGAATCATGAATCATAAATCATGAATTGAATCATGAATCATGAATTGAATCATGAATCATAAATTGAATCATGAATCATGAATCATGAATTGAATCATGAAACGAATCATGAATCATGAATTGAAGCAAGAATCATGAATCATGAATTGAATCATGAATCATGAAACGAATCATGAATCATGAATCAAGAATTGAATCATGAATTGAATCATAAATCATTAATCGAATCATGAATCATGAATTTAATCATGAATTGAATCATGAATCATGAATTGAATCATGAATCATGAATTATGAATCATGAATTGAATCATGAATCATGAATTGAATCATAAATCATGAATTGAATCATGAATCATTAATCATGAATCATGGATTGAATCATGAATTGAATCATGAATCATAAATCGTGAATTAAATCATGAATCATAAATCATAAATCAAATCATGAATCATGAATCGAATCATGAATCATGAATCATGAATTGAATCATGAATTGAATTATAAATCATTAATTGAATCATGAATCATGAATCATGAATCATGAATTGAATCATGAATCATGAATCATGAATCGAATCATAAATTGAATCATGAATCATGAATCATGAATCATGAATCATAAATCATGAATTGAATCATGAATCATGAATTGAATCATGAAACAAATCATGAATCATGAATTGAAGCATGAATCATGAATTAAATTATGAATCATGAAACAAATCATGAATCATAAATCAAGAATTGAATCATGAATTGAATCATAAATCATTAAACGAATCATGAATCATGAATTGAATCATGAATCATGAATTATGAATCGTGAATTGAATCATGAATCATGAATTGAATCATAAATCATGAATTGAATCATGAATCATTAATCATGAATCATGAATTGAATCATGAATTGAATCATGAATCATGAATCATGAATTGAATCATGAATCATGAATCATAAATTAAATCATGAATCATGAATCATGAATTGAATCATGAATCATGAATCATCAATTGAATCATGAATCATGAATCATGAATTAAATCATGAATCATAAATCATAAATCAAATCATGAATCATGAATCGAATCATGAATCATGAATCATGAATTGAATCATGAATCATGAATCATGAATCATGAATCATGAAATGAATCATGAATCATGAATTTAATCATGAATCATGAATTGAATCATGAATCATGAATCATGAATTGAATCATGAATCATGAATCACGAATCATAAATTGAATCATGAATTGAATCATGAATCATGAATTATGAATCATGAATTGAATCATGAATCATGAATTATGTATCATGAATTGAATCATGAATTGAATCATGAATCATGAATTACAAATCATAAATTGAATCATGAATCATGAATTTAATCATGAAACATGAATCATGAATTGAATCATGAATCATGAATCGAATCATGAATCATGAATCATGAATTGAATCATGAATCATGAATCATGAATCGAATCATGAATCATGATTTAAATCATGAATTGAATCATAAATCATAAATCAAATCATGAATCATGAATTGAATCATGAATTAAATTATGAATCATGAATTGAATCATGAATTGAATCATGAATTGAATCATGAATCATGAATCATGAATTGAATCATGAATCATGAATCTTGAATTGAATAATGAATCATGAATCATGAATCATGAATTGAATCATGAATCATGATTTTAATCATGAATCATTAATTAAATCATGAATCATGAATTGAATTATGAATCATGAATCATGAATTGAATCATGAATCATGAATCATGAATTATGAATCATGAATTGAATCATAAATCATGAATTGAATCATGAATCATGAATTGAATCATGAATCATAAATCATGAATCATGAATTGAATCATGAATTGAATCATGAATCATGAATTGAATCATGAATCATGAATCATGAATTGAATCATGAATCATAAATCATGAATCATAAATCATGAATCATGAATTGAATCATGAATCATGAATCATAAATTGAAACATGAATCATGAATCATGAATTGAATAATGAATTGAATCATGAATCATGAATCATCAATTGAATCATGAATTGAATCATGATTTGAATCATGATACATGAATCATGAATCATGAATCATGAATTAAATCATGAATCATGAATTGAATCATGAATCATGATTTTAATCAGGAATCGAATCATGAATTGAATCATAAATCATGAATTGAATCATGAATCATAAATCGAATCATGAATTGAATCAGAAATCATGAATTGAATCATGAATCATAAATCGAATCATGAATTGAATCATGAATCACGAATCATAAATTTAATCATGAATCATGAATCATGAATCATGAATTGAATCATAAATCATTAATTGAATCATGAATCATGAATCATGAATTGAATCATGAATCATGAATCATGAATTGAATCATAAATCATGCATTATGAATCATGAATTGAATCATGAATCATGAATCATGAATCATGAATCATAAATCATTAATTGAATCATGAATCATGAATCATAAATCATGAATCATAAATCATGAATTGAATCATGAATCATGAATTGAATCATGAATCATGAATCATAAATTAGATAATGAATCATGAATCATGAATTGAATCATGAATTGAATCATGAATCATGAATCATCAATTGAATCATGAATCATGAATCATGAATTAAATCATGAATCATAAATCATAAATCAAATCATGAATCATGAATCGAATCATGAATCATGAATCATGAATTGAATCATGAATCATGAATCATGAATCATGAATCATGAAATGAATCATGAATCATGAATTTAATCATGAATCATGAATTATGAATCATGAATTGAATCATGAATTGAATCATGAATCATTAATCACGAATCATAAATTGAATCATGAATTGAATCATGAATCATGAATTATGAATCATGAATTGAATCATGAATCATGAATTATGAAACATGAATTGAATCATGAATTGAATCATGAATCATGAATCACAAATCATAAATTTAATCATGAATCATGAATCTTGAATTTAATCATGAAACATGAATCATGAATTGAATCATGAATTATGAATCGAATCATGAATCATGAATTGAATCATGAATTGAATCATAAATCATTAATCAAATCATGAATCATGAATTGAATCATGAATTAAATTATGAATCACAAATTGAATCATTAATTGAATCATGAAACATGAATCATGAAACATGAATCATGAATCATGAATCATGAATTAAATCATGAATCATATATCATGAAACATGAATTGAATCATGAGTCATGAATTGCATCATAAATCATGATTTTAATCAGGAATCGAATCATGAATTGAATCATAAATCATAAATTGAATCACGAATCATAAATCGAATCATGAATTGAATCATAAATCATGAATTGAATCATGAATCATAAATCGAATCATGAATTGAATCATGAATCATGAATCATGAATTAAATCATGAATCACGAATCATAAATTGAATCATGAATCATAAATCATGAATTGAATCATGAATCACGAATCATAAATTGAATCATGAATCATGAATCATGAATCATGAATTGAATCATAAATCATTAATTGAATCATGAATCATGAATCATGAATCATGAATTGAATCATGAATCATGAATCATGAATCGAATCATGAATTGAATCATGAATCATGAATCATGAATCATGAATCATAAATCATGAATTGAATCATGAATCATGAATTGAATCATGAATCATGAATTGAAGCATGAATCATGAATCATGAATCATGAATCATAAATCATGAATTGAATCATGAATCATGAATTGAATCATGAATCATAAATTGAATCATGAATCATGAATCATGAATTGAATCATGAAACGAATCATGAATCATGAATTGAAGCAAGAATCATGAATCATGAATTGAATCATGAATCATGAAACGAATCATGAATCATGAATCAAGAATTGAATCATGAATTGAATCATAAATCATTAATCGAATCATGAATCATGAATTTAATCATGAATTGAATCATGAATCATGAATTGAATCATGAATCATGAATTATGAATCATGAATTGAATCATGAATCATGAATTGAATCATAAATCATGAATTGAATCATGAATCATTAATCATGAATCATGGATTGAATCATGAATTGAATCATGAATCATAAATCGTGAATTAAATCATGAATCATAAATCATAAATCAAATCATGAATCATGAATCGAATCATGAATCATGAATCATGAATTGAATCATGAATCATGAATCATGAATCATGAATCATGAAATGAATCATGAATCATGAATTTAATCATGAATCATGAATTATGAATTATGGATTGAATCATGAATTGAATCATGAATCATTAATCACGAATCATAAATTGAATCATGAATTGAATCATGAATCATGAATTATGAATCATGAATTGAATCATGAATCATGAATTATGAATCATGAATTGAATCATGAATTGAATCATGAATCATGAATCACAAATCATAAATTGAATCATGAATCATGAATCATGAATTTAATCATGAAACATGAATCATGAATTGAATCATGAATCATGAATCGAATCATGAATCATGAATTGAATCATGATTTGAATCATAAATCATTAATCAAATCATGAATCATGAATTGAATCATGAATTAAATTATGAATCACAAATTGAATCATGAATTGAATCATGAAACATGAATCATGAATCATGAATCATGAATTAAATCATGAATCATGAAACATGAATTGAATCATGAATCATGAATTGCATCATAAATCATGATTTTAATCAGGAATCGAATCATGAATTGAATCATAAATCATGAATCATGAAACATGAATTGAATCATGAATCATGAATTGCATCATAAATCATGATTTTAATCAGGAATCGAATCATGAATTGAATCATAAATCATGAATTGAATCATGAATCATAAATCGAATCATCAATTGAATCATGAATCATGAATCATGAATTGAATCATGAATCACGAATCATAAATTGAATCATGAATCATAAATCATGAATTGAATCATGAATCACGAATCATAAATTTAATCATGAATCATGAATCATGAATTGAATCACAAATCATTTATTGAATCATGAATCATGAATCATGAATCATGAATTGAATCATGAATCATGAATCATGAATCGAATCATGAATTAAATCATGAATCATGAATCATGAATCATGAATCATGAATCATAAATCATGAATTGAATCATGAATCATGAATTGAATCATGAATCATGAATTGAAGCATGAATCATGAATCATGAATCGGATCATGAATCATGAATCATGAATCACGAATCATAAATTGAATCATGAATCATGAATCATGAATTGAATCATGAATCATGAATCGAATCATGAATTGAATCTTGAATCATGAATCATGAATCATGAATCATGAATCATAAATCATGAATTGAATCATGAATCATAAATTGAATCATGAATCATGAATTAAAGCATGAATCATGAATCATGAATCGAATCATGAATCATGAATCATGAATCATGAATCACGAATCATAAATTGAATCATGAATCATGAATCATGAATTGAATCATGAAACATGAATCATGAATTGCATCATGAATCATGAAATGAATCATGAATTATGAATCATGAATTGAATCATGAATCATGAATCATGAATCATTAATTGAATCATGAATTGAATCATGAATCATAAATTGAATCACTAATTGAATCATGAATTGAATCATGAATCATGAATCATAAATTGAATCATAATTCATGAATCATGAATCGAATCATGAATCATGAATCGAATCATGAATCATGAATCATGAATTGAAGCATGAATCATGAATCATGAATCACGAATCATAAATTGAATCATAAATCATGAATCATGAATTGAATCATGAAACATGAATCATGAATTCCATCATGAATCATGAAACGAATCATGAATCATGAATCATGAATTGAATCATGAATCATGAATCGTGAATCATTAATTGAATCATGAATTGAATCATGAATCATAAATTGAATCATGAATTGAATCATGAATCATGAATCATAAATTGAATCATGAATCATGAATCATGAATCGAATCATGAATCATGAAATGAATCATGAATCATGAATTGAATCATGAATCATTAATTATGAATCATGAATTGAATCATGAATCATGAGTTATGAATCATGAATTGAATCATGAATCATGAATTGAATCATGAATTGAATCATGAATTAAATCATCAATCATAAATTGAATCATGAATTGAATCATGAATTGAATCATGAATCATGAATCATGAATCATGAATTGAATCATGAATCATGAATTGAATCATGAATCATGAATTGAATCATGAATCATGAATTGAATCATGAATCATGAATCACGAATATTAAATTAAATCATGAATTGAATCATGAATTTTGAATTATGAATCATGAATTGAATCATGAATCATGAATCATGAATCATGAATTGAATCATGAATTGAATCATGAATCATGAATCATGAAATGAATCATTAATCATGAATTATGAATCATAAATTGAATCATGAATCATGAATTTAATCATGAAACATGAATCATGAATCATGAATCGAATCATGAATCATGAATCATGAATTGAATCATGATTAATGAATTGAATCATGAATCATGAATTGAAGCATGAATCATATATCATGAATCGAATCATGAATCATGAATCATAATTCACGAATCATAAATTGAATCATGAATCATGAATTGAATCATGAAACATGAATCATGAATTGCATCATGAATCATGAAACATGAATCATGAATCATGAATCATGAATTGAATCATGAATCATTAATTGAATCATGAATTGAATCATGAATCATAAATTAATTCATGAATTGAATCATGAATCATGAATCAAATTGAATCATGAATCATGAATCATGAATCGAATCATGAATCATGAATCATGAATCACGAATCATAAATTGAATCATGAATCATGAATCATGAATTGAATCATGAATCATGAATCGAATCATGAATTGAATCATGAATCATGAATCATGAATCATGAATCATAAATCATGAATTGAATCATGAATCATGAATTGAATCATGAATCATGAATTAAAGCATGAATCATGAATCATGTATCGAATCATGAATCATGAATCATGAATCATGAATCACGAATCATAAATTGAATCATGAATCATGAATCATGAATTGAATCATGAAACATGAATCATGAATTACATCATGAATCATGAAACGAATCATGAATCATGAATTGAATCATGAATCATGAATCATTAATTGAATCATGAATTGAATCATGAATCATCAATTGAATCACAAATTGAATCATGAATCATGAATCATAAATTGAATCATGAATCATGAATCGAATCATGAATCATGAATCATGAAATGAAACATGAATCATGAATTGAAGCATGAATCATAAATCATGAATCGAATCATGAATCATGAATCACGAATCATAAATTGAATCATGAAACATGAATCATGAATTGCATCATGAATCATGAAACGAATCATGGATCATGAATCATGAATTGAATCATGAATCATGAATCGTGAATCATTAATTGAAGCATGAATTGAATCATGAATCATAAATTGAATCATGAATTGAATCATGAATCATGAATCATAAATTGAATCATGAATCATGAATCATGAATCATGAATCATGAAATGAATCATAAATCATGAATTGAATCATGAATCATGAATTATGTATCATGAATTAAATCATGAATCATGAATTATGAATCATGAATTGAATCATGAATTGAATCATGAATCATTAATTGAATCATGAATTGAATCATGAATTGAATCATGAATCATAAATTGAATCATGAATATAATCATGAATTGAATCATGAATCATGAATCATGAATTGAATCATGAATCATGAATTGAATCATGAATCATGAATCACGAATCATAAATTGAATCATGAATTTTGAATTATGAATCATGAATTGAATCATGAATCATGAATTGAATCATGAATTGAATCATGAATCATGAATCATGAAATGAATCATTAATCATGAATCACGAATCATAAATTGAATCATGAATCATGAATTTAATCATGAAACATGAATCATGAATCATTAATCGAATCATGAATCATGAATCATGAATTGAATCATGATTAATGAATTGAATCATGAATCATGAATTGAAGCATGAATCATGAATCATGAATCGAATCATGAATCATGAATTGAATCATGAATCATGAATCACGAATCATAAATTGAATCATGAATCATGAATTGAATCATGAAACATGAATCATGAATTGCATCATGAATCATGAAACGAATTATGAATCATGAATCATGAATTGAATCATGAATCATTAATTGAATCATGAATTGAATCATGAATCATAAATTGAATCATGAATTGAATCATGAATCATAAATTGAATCATGAATCATGAATCATGAATCAAATCATGAATCATGAATCATGAAATGAATCATGAATCATGAAATGAATCATGAATCATGAATTGAATCATGAATCATGAATTATGAATCATGAATTGAATCATGAATAATGAATTATGAATCATGAATTGAATCATGAATCATGAATCATGAATCGAATCATGAATCATGAATTGAATCATGAATCATGAATCTTGAATTGAATAATGAATCATGAATCATGAATCATGAATTGAATCATGAATCATGATTTTAATCAGGAATCAAATCATAAATTGAATCATGAATCATGAATTGAATCATGAATCATTAATTGAGTCATGAATCATGAATCATGAATTGAATCATGAATTGAATCATAAATCATGAATTATAAATCATGAATTGAATCATGAATCATGAATTGAGTCATGAATCATGAATTATGAATCATGAATTGAATCATGAATTGAATCATGAATCATGAATCATGAATTGAATCATGAATCATGAATCACGAATCATAAATTGAATCATGAATTGAATCATGAATCATGAATTATGAATCATGATTTGAATCATGAATCATGAATTATGAATCATGAATTGAATCATGAATTGAATCATGAATCATGAATCACGAATCATAAATTGAGACATGAATCATGAATCATGAATTTAATCATGAAACATGAATCATGAATTGAATCATGAATCATAAATCGAATCATGAATCATGAATCATGAATTAAATCATGAATCATGAATCGAATCATGAATCATGAATTGAATCATGAATTGAATCATAAATCATTAATCAAATCATGAATCATGAATTAAATTATGAATCACGAATTGAATCATGAATTGAATCATGAATCATGAATCATGAATTGAATCATGAATCATGAATCATGAATCATGAATCTTGAATTGAATCATGAATCATGAATCATGAATCATGAATTGAATCATGAATCATGATTTTAATCAGGAATCAAATCATGAATTGAATCATGAATCATGATTTGAATCATGAATCATTAATTGAATCATGAATCATGAATTGAATCATGAATTGAATCATAAATCATGAATCATGAATTGAATCATGAATCATGAATTGAATCATGAATCATGAATTGAATCATGAATCATAAATCATGAATCATGAATTGAATCATCTATTGAATCATGAATCATGAATTGAATCATGAATCATGAATCATAAATTGAATCATGAATCATGAATTGAATCATGAATCATGAATTGAATCATGAATCATAAATCATGAATCATGAATTGAATCATCTATTGAATCATGAATCATAACTTGAATCATGAATCATGAATCATAAATCATGAATTGAATCATGAATTGAATCATAAATCATGAATTATGAATCATGAATTGAATCATGAATCATGAATTGAATCATGAATCATAAATCATGAATCATGAATTGAATCATGAATTGAATCATGAATCAAGAATTGAATCATGAATCATGAATCATAAATTGAAACATGAATCATGAATCATGAATTGAATAATGAATTGAATCATGAATCATGAATCATCAATTGAATCATGAATCATGAATTAAATCATGAATCTTAAATCATAAATCGAATCATGAATCATGAATCGAATCATGAATCATGAATCATGAATCGAATCATGAATCATTAATTGAATCATGAATTGAATCATGAATTGAATCATAAAACATGAATCATGAATCATGAATCATGAATTAAATCATGAATCATGAATCATGAAATGAATCATGAATCATGAATTGAATCATGAATCATGAATCATGAATTGAATCATGAATCATGAATCATGAATTGAATAATGAATCATGAATCATGAATTAAATAATGATTAATGAATCATGAATTGAATCATGAATCATGAATCATGAATTGAATAATGAATTGAATCATGAATCATGAATCATCAATTGAATCATGAATCAAGAATTGAATCATGAATAATGAATCATGAATCATGAATTGAATCATGAATTAAATCATGAATCATGAATCATGAATTGAATAATGAATCATGTATCATGAATTGAATAATGAATCATGAATCATGAATCATGAATTGAATCATGAATTGAATCATGAACCATGAATCATGAATTGAATCATGAATCATGAATCATAAATTGAATCATGAATCATGAATCATGAACTGAATCATGAATTGAATCATGAATCATAAATTGAATCATGAATCATGAATCATGAATTGAATCATGAATCATAAATCATGAATTGAATAATGAATCATGAATCATGAATTGAATAATGAATCATGAATCGAATCATGAATCATGAAATAAATCATGAATCATGAATTGAATCATGAATCATGAATTGAATCATGAATCATGAATTGAATCATGAATCATGAATCAGAAATGAATCATGAGTCATGAATCATGAAATGAATCATGAATCTTGAATCATGAATCATGAATTGAATAATGAATCATGAATCATGAATTGAATCATGAATCAGAAATGAATCATGGATCATGAATCATGAATTGAATAATGAATCATGAATTGAATCATGAATCATGAATCGAATCATGAATCATGAATCATGAATTGAATCATGAATCATGAATCATGAATCGAATCATGAAACATGAATTGAATTATGAATTGAATCATAAATCATTAATCGAATCATGAATCATGAATTGAATCATGAATTGAATCATGAATCATGAATCATGAATTGAATCATGAATCATGAAACATGAATCATGAATTGAATCATGAATCATGAATCATGAATTGAATCATGAATCATGATTTTAATCAGGAATCGAATCATGAATTGAATCATGAATCATGAATTGAATCATGAATCATTAATTGAATCATGAATCATGAATCATGAATTGAATCATGAATCATAAATCGAATCATGAATTGAATCATGAATCATGAATCATGAATAGAATCATAAATCACGAATCATAAATTGAATCATGAACCATGAATCATGAATTTAATCATGAATCATGAATCATGAATCGAATCATGAATCATGAATCATGAATTGAAACATAAATCATGAATTATGAATTTAATCATGAATCTTTAATCATGAATCATTAATCATGAATCATGAATTGAATCATGAATTGAATCATGAATCATTAATCGAATCATGAATCATTAATTGAATCATGAATTGAATCATGAATCATAAATTGAATCATGAATTGAATCATGAATCATGAAACATGGAATGAATCATGAATCATGAATTGAATCATGAATCATGAATTATGAATCATGAATTGAATCATGAATCATGAATTATGAATCATGAATTGAATTATGAATTGAATCATGAATTGAATCATGAATCATTAATTGAATCATGAATTGAATCATGAATCATAAATCATGAATCATGAATTGAATCATGAATTGAATCATGAATCAAGAATTGAATCATGAATCATGAATCATAAATTGAAACATGAATCATGAATCATGAATTGAATAATGAATTGAATCATGAATCATGAATCATCAATTGAATCATGAATCATGAATTAAATCATGAATCTTAAATCATAAATCGAATCATGAATCATGAATCGAATCATGAATCATGAATCATGAATCGAATCATGAATCATTAATTGAATCATGAATTGAATCATGAATTGAATCATAAAACATGAATCATGAATCATGAATCATGAATTAAATCATGAATCATGAATCATGAAATGAATCATGAATCATGAATTGAATCATGAATCATGAATCATGAATTGAATCATGAATCATGAATCATGAATTGAATAATGAATCATGAATCATGAATTAAATAATGATTAATGAATCATGAATTGAATCATGAATCATGAATCATGAATTGAATAATGAATTGAATCATGAATCATGAATCATCAATTGAATCATGAATCAAGAATTGAATCATGAATAATGAATCATGAATCATGAATTGAATCATGAATTAAATCATGAATCATGAATCATGAATTGAATAATGAATCATGTATCATGAATTGAATAATGAATCATGAATCATGAATCATGAATTGAATCATGAATTGAATCATGAACCATGAATCATGAATTGAATCATGAATCATGAATCATAAATTGAATCATGAATCATGAATCATGAACTGAATCATGAATTGAATCATGAATCATAAATTGAATCATGAATCATGAATCATGAATTGAATCATGAATCATAAATCATGAATTGAATAATGAATCATGAATCATGAATTGAATAATGAATCATGAATCGAATCATGAATCATGAAATAAATCATGAATCATGAATTGAATCATGAATCATGAATTGAATCATGAATCATGAATTGAATCATGAATCATGAATCAGAAATGAATCATGAGTCATGAATCATGAAATGAATCATGAATCTTGAATCATGAATCATGAATTGAATAATGAATCATGAATCATGAATTGAATCATGAATCAGAAATGAATCATGGATCATGAATCATGAATTGAATAATGAATCATGAATTGAATCATGAATCATGAATCGAATCATGAATCATGAATCATGAATTGAATCATGAATCATGAATCATGAATCGAATCATGAAACATGAATTGAATTATGAATTGAATCATAAATCATTAATCGAATCATGAATCATGAATTGAATCATGAATTGAATCATGAATCATGAATCATGAATTGAATCATGAATCATGAAACATGAATCATGAATTGAATCATGAATCATGAATCATGAATTGAATCATGAATCATGATTTTAATCAGGAATCGAATCATGAATTGAATCATGAATCATGAATTGAATCATGAATCATTAATTGAATCATGAATCATGAATCATGAATTGAATCATGAATCATAAATCGAATCATGAATTGAATCATGAATCATGAATCATGAATAGAATCATAAATCACGAATCATAAATTGAATCATGAACCATGAATCATGAATTTAATCATGAATCATGAATCATGAATCGAATCATGAATCATGAATCATGAATTGAAACATAAATCATGAATTATGAATTTAATCATGAATCTTTAATCATGAATCATTAATCATGAATCATGAATTGAATCATGAATTGAATCATGAATCATTAATCGAATCATGAATCATTAATTGAATCATGAATTGAATCATGAATCATAAATTGAATCATGAATTGAATCATGAATCATGAAACATGGAATGAATCATGAATCATGAATTGAATCATGAATCATGAATTATGAATCATGAATTGAATCATGAATCATGAATTATGAATCATGAATTGAATTATGAATTGAATCATGAATTGAATCATGAATCATTAATTGAATCATGAATTGAATCATGAATCATAAATTGAATCATGAATTGAATCATGAATTGAATCATGAATCATGAATCATGAATTGAATCATGAATCATGAATCATGAATTGAATCATGAATCATGAATCATGAATCATGAAATTAATCATGAATCATGAATTGAATCATGAATCATGAATTATGAATCATGAATTGAATCATGAATCATGAATTATGAATCATGAATTGAATCATTAATTGAATCATGAATTGAATCATGAATCATGAATCATGAATTGAATCATGAATCATGAATCTCGAATCATAAATTGAATCATGAATCATGAATTTAATCATGAAACATGAATTATGAATTGAATCATGAATCATGAATCGAATCATGAATCATGAATTGAATCATGAATCATGAATCATGTATCGAATCATGAATTATGAATTGAATCATGAATTGAATCATAAATCATAAATCAAATCATGAATCATGAATTGAATCATGAATTAAATTATGAATCACAAATTGAATCATGAATTGAATCATGAATTGAATCATGAATCATAAATCATGAATCATGATTTCAATAGTGAATTGAATCATGAATCATGAATTGAATCATGAATCATGAATCATAAATTGAAACATGAATCATGAATCATGAATTGAATAATGAATTGAATCATGAATCATGAATTATCAATTGAATCATGAATCATCAATTAAATCATGAATCATAAATCATAAATCGAATCATGAATCATGAATCGAATCATGAATCATAAATTGAATCATGAATCATTAATCGAATCATGAATCATTAATTGAATCATTAATTGAATCATGAATTGAATCATGAAACATGAATCATGAATCATGAATCATGAATTAAATCATAAATCATGAATCATGAATCATGAATTGAATCATGAACCATGAATTGAATCATGAATCATGATTTTAATCAGGAATCGAATCATGAATTGAATCATAAATCATGAATTGAATCATAAATCATAAATTGAATCATGAATTGAATCATGAATCATGAATCATTGAATTGAATAATGAATCATGAATTGAAGCATGAATCATGAATCATGAATCGAATCATGAATCATGAATCACAAATCATAAATTGAATCATGAATCATGAATCATGAATTGAATCATGAAACATGAATCATGAATTGCATCATGAATCATGAAAGGAATCATGAATCATGAATCATGAATTGAATCATGAATCATGAATCATGAATCAAATCATGAATCAAGAATTGAATCATGAATTGAATCATAAATCATTAATCGAATCATGAATCATGAATTGAATTATGAATCATGAATTGAATCATGAATCATGAATCATGAATTGAATCATGAATTGAATCATGAATCATGAATCATGAATTGAATCATAAATCATGAATCATAAATTAAATCATGATTAATGAATCATCAATTGAATCATGAATCATGAATCATGAATTAAATCATGAATCATAAATCAAATCATGAATCATGAATCGAATCATGAATCATGAATCATGAATTTAATCATGAATCATGAATCATGAATCATGAATCATGAAATGAATCATGAATCATGAATTGAATCATGAATCATGAATTATGAATCATGAATTGAATCATGCATTGAATCATGAATAATGAATCATGAATTGAATCATGAATCATGAATCACGAATCATAAATTGAATCATGAATTGAATCATGAATCATGACTCATAAATTGAATCATGAATCATGAATCATGAACTGAATCATGAATTGAATCATGAATCATGAATCATAAATTGAATCATGAATCATGAATCATGAATTGAATCATGAATCATAAATCATGAATTGAATAATGAATCATGAATCATGAATTGAATAATGAATCATGATTTGAATCATGAATCATGAATCATGAAATAAATCATGAATCATGATTTGAATCATGAATCATAAATTGAATCATGAATTGAATCATGAATCATGAATCAGAAATGAATCATGAGTCATGAATCATGAAATGAATCATGAATCTTGAATCATGAATCATGAATTGAATAATAAATCATTAATCATGAATTGAATCATGAATCATGAATTAGAAATGAATCATGGATCATGAATCATGAATTGAATAATGAATCATGAATTGAATCATGAATCATGAATTGAATCATGAATCATGAATCATAAATCGAATCATGAATTGAATCATGAATCATGAATCATGAATTGAATCATGAATCACGAATCATAAATTGAATCATGAACCATGAATCATGAATTTAATCATGAATCATGAATCGAATCATGAATCATGAATCATGAATTGAAACATAAATCATGAATTATGAATTTAATCATGAATCTTTAATCATGAATCATTAATCATGTATCATGAATTGAATCATGAATTGAATCATGAATCATTAATCGAATCATGAATCATTAATTGAATCATGAATTGAATCATAAATCATAAATTGAATCATGAATTGAATCATGAATCATGAATCATGAATTGAATCATGAATCATGAAACATGGAATGAATCATGAATCATGAATTGAATCATGAATCATGAATTTTGAATCATGAATTGAATCATGAATCATGAATTATGAATCATGAATTGAATCATGATTTGAATCATGAATTGAATCATGAATCATTAATTGAATCATGAATTGAATCATGAATAATAAATTGAATCATGAATTGAATCATGAATTGAATCATGAATCATGAATCATGAATTGAATCATGAATCATGAATCATGAATTGAATCATGAATCATGAATCATGAATCATGAAATGAATCATGAATCATGAATTGAATCATGAATCATGAATTATGAATCATGAATTGAATCATGAATCATGAATTATGAATCATGAATTGAATCATTAATTGAATCATGAATTGAATCATGAATCATGAATCATGAATTGAATCATGAATCATGAATCACGAATCATAAATTGAATCATGAATCATGAATTTAATCATGAAACATGAATTATGAATTGAATCATGAATCATGAATCGAATCATGAATCATGAATTGAATCATGAATCATGAATCATGTATCGAATCATGAATTATGAATTGAATCATGAATTGAATCATAAATCATAAATCAAATCATGAATCATGAATTGAATCATGAATTAAATTATGAATCACGAATTGAATCATGAATTGAATCATGAATTGAATCATGAATCACAAATCATGAATCATGATTTGAATAGTGAATTGAATCATGAATCATGAATTGAATCATGAATCATGAATCATAAATTGAAACATGAATCATGAATCATGAATTGAATAATGAATTGAATCATGAATCATGAATTATCAATTGAATCATGAATCATCAATTAAATCATGAATCATAAATCATAAATCGAATCATGAATCATGAATCGAATCATGAATCATAAATTGAATCATGAATCATTAATCGAATCATGAATCATTAATTGAATCATTAATTGAATCATGAATTGAATCATGAAACATGAATCATGAATCATGAATCATGAATTAAATCATAAATCATGAATCATGAATCATTAATTGAATCATAAACCATGAATTGAATCATGAATCATGATTTTAATCAGGAATCGAATCATGAATTGAATCATAAATCATGAATTGAATCATAAATCATAAATCGAATCATGAATTGAATCATGAATCATGAATCATGAATTGAATCATGAATCATGAATCATGAATCATGAATCATAAATCATGAATTGAATCATGAATCATTGAATTGAATAATGAATCATGAATTGAAGCATGAATCATGAATCATGAATCGAATCATGAATCATGAATCATGAATCGAATCATGAATCATGAATCACAAATCATAAATTGAATAATGAATCATGAATCATGAATTGAATCATGAAACATGAATCATGAATTGCATCATGAATCATGAAAGGAATCATGAATCATGAATCATGAATTGAATCATGAATCATGAATCATGAATTGAATCATGAATCATGAATCGAATCATGAATCATGAATTGAATCATGATTTGAATCATAAATCATTAATCAAATCATGAATCATGAATTGAATCATGAATTAAATTATGAATCACAAATTGAATCATGAATTGAATCATGAAACATGAATCATGAATCATGAATCATGAATTAAATCATGAATCATGAATCATGAAACATGAATTGAATCATGAATCATGAATTGCATCATAAATCATGATTTTAATCAGGAATCGAATCATGAATTGAATCATAAATCATGAATCATGAAACATGAATTGAATCATGAATCATGAATTGCATCATAAATCATGATTTTAATCAGGAATCGAATCATGAATTGAATCATAAATCATGAATTGAATCATGAATCATAAATCGAATCATGAATTGAATCATGAATCATGAATCATGAATTGAATCATGAATCACGAATCATAAATTGAATCATGAATCATAAATCATGAATTGAATCATGAATCACGAATCATAAATTTAATCATGAATCATGAATTGAATCACAAATCATTAATTGAATCATGAATCATGAATCATGAATCATGAATTGAATCATGAATCATGAATCATGAATCGAATCATGAATTAAATCATGAATCATGAATCATGAATCATAAATCATGAATTGAATCATGAATCATGAATTGAATCATGAATCATGAATTGAAGCATGAATCATGAATCATGAATCGAATCATGAATCA
>NW_027447431.1:0-31468 GCF_038048845.1 Mixophyes fleayi | reverse complement strand
TTCAGAAAGACTTAGAAAGTTGATATTTGTGGGCAATGTTAGAAATGTCATGAGAAACAAGAATTATGTAAAAGGATTGATGTAAGTCATTGTTTCCAGGAGAAGAAAGGGAGACATGAGTGTAAAAAAGCGTTGTTTTTGGACGGCAATGAAGAAATGACTATATTTTGCGATTTCTCCTGCTCAGAAAGACTTAGGAAAAAGTTGGATAATTGTGGGCAATGTTAGAAATGTCAGGAGAAACAAGAATTATGTAAAAGGATTGATGTAAGTCATAGTTTCCAAGAGAAAGGGAGACTGGGAGTGTAAAAAAGCGTTGTTTACGGACTGCAATGAAGTAAAGACTATGTTTTTGCGATTTCTCCTGCTCAGAAAGACTTAGAAAGTTAATAATTGTGGCAATGTTAGAAATGTCAGGAGAAACAAGAATTATGTAAAAGGATTGATGTAAGTCATTGTTTCCAAGAGAAAGGGAGACAGGAGTGTAAAAAGCGTTGTTTTTGGACGGCAATGAAGAAATGACTATGTTTTGCGATTTCTCCTGCTCAGAAAGACTTAGAAAGTTGATAATTGTGGACAATGTTAGAAATGTCATGAGAAACAAGAATTATGTAAAAGGATTGATGTAAGTCATTGTTCCAGGAGAAAGGGAGACATGAGTGTAAAAAAGCGTTGTTTTTGGACGGCAATGAAGAAATGACTATATTTTGCGATTTCTCCTGCTCAGAAAGACTTAGAAAGTTGATAATTGTGGGCAATGTTAGAAATGTCAGGAGAAACAAGAATTATGTAAAAGGATTGATGTAAGTCATAGTTTCCAAGAGAAAGGGAGACTGGAGTGTAAAAAAGCGTTGTTTACGGACTGCAATGAAGTAAAGACTATGTTTTGCGATTTCTCCTGCTCAGAAAGACTTAGAAAGTTAATAATTGTGGGCAATGTTAGAAATGTCAGGAGAAACAAGAATTATGTAAAAGGATTGATGTAAGTCATTGTTTCCAAGAGAAAGGGAGACAGGAGTGTAAAAAAGCGTTGTTTTTGGACGGCAATGAAGAAATGACTATGTTTTGCGATTTCTCTGCTCAGAAAGACTTAGAAAGTTGATAATTGTGGACAATGTTAGAAATGTCATGAGAAACAAGAATTATGTAAAAGGATTGATGTAAGTCATTGTTTCCAAGAGAAAGGGAGACTGGAGTGTAAAAAAGCGTTGTTTTGGACTGCAATGAAGAAATGACTGTTTTGCGATTTCTCCTGCTCAGAAAGACTTAGTAAGTTAATAATTGTGGACAATGTTAGAAATGTCATGAGAAACAAGAATTATGTAAAAGGATTGATGTAAGTCATTGTTTCCAAGAGAAAGGGAGACTGGAGGTGTAAAAAAGCGTTGTTTTTGGACTGCAATGAAGAAATGACTATGTTTTGCGATTTCTCCTGCTCAGAAAGACTTAGAAAGTTGATATTTGTGGACAATGTTAGAAATGTCAGGAGAAACCAAGGATTATGTAAAAGGATTGATGTAAGTCATTGTTTCCAAGAGAAAGGGAGACAGGAGTGTAAAAAAGCGTTGTTATTGGACGGCAATGAAGAAATGACTATGTTTTGCGATTTCTCCTGCTCAGAAAGACTTAGAAAGTTGATAATTGTGGACAATGTTAGAAATGTCAGGAGAAACAAGGATTATGTAAAAGGATTGATGTAAGTCATTGTTTCCAAGAGAAAGGGAGACTGGAGTGGTAAAAAAGCGTTGTTTTTGGACTGCAATGAAGAAATGACTATGTTTTGCGATTTCTCCTGCTCAGAAAGACTTAGTAAGTTATAATTGTGGACAATGTTAGAAATGTCATGAGAAACAAGAATTATGTAAAAGGATTGATGTAAGTCATTGTTTCCAAGAGAAAGGGAGACTGGATTGTAAAAAGCGTTGTTTTTGGACTGGCAATGAAGAAATGACTATGTTTTGCGATTTTCTCCTGCTCAGAAAGACTTAGAAAGTTGATATTTGTGGGCAATGTTAGAAATGTCAGGAGAAACAAGGATTATGTAAAAGGATTGATGTAAGTCATTGTTTCCAAGAGAAAGGGAGACAGGAGTGTAAAAAAAGCGTTGTTTTTTGGACGGCAATGAAGAAATGACTATGTTTTGCGATTTCTCCTGCTCAGAAAGACTTAGAAAGTTGATAATTGTGGACAATGTTAGAAATGTCATGAGAAACAAGAATTATGTAAAAAGATTGATGTAAGTCATTGTTTCCAAGAGAAAAGGAGACTGGATTGTAAAAAAGCGTTGTTTTTGGACTGCAATGAAGAAATGACTATGTTTTGCGATTTCTCCTGCTCAGAAAGACTTAGAAAGTTGATATTTGTGGGCAATGTTAGAAATGTCAGGAGAAACAAGGATTATGTAAAAGGATTGATGTAAGTCATTGTTTCCAAGAGAAAGGGAGACAGGAGTGTAAAAAAGCGTTGTTTTTGGACGGCAATGAAGAAATGACTATGTTTTGCGATTTCTCCTGCCTCAGAAAGACTTAGAAAGTTGATAATTGTGGACAATGTTAGAAATGTCATGAGAAACAAGAATTATGTAAAAGGATTGATGTAAGTCATTGTTTCCAAGAGAAAGGGAGACTGGAGTGTAAAAAAGCATTGTTTTTGGACTGCAATGAAGAAATGACTATGTTTTGCGATTTCTCCTGCTCAGAAAGACTTAGAAAGTTGATATTTGTGGGCAATGTTAGAAATGTCAGGAGAAACAAGAATTATGTAAAAGGATTGATGTAAGTCATTGTTTCCAAGAGAAAGGGAGACTGGAGTGTAAAAAAGCATTGTTTTTGGACGGCAATGAATAAATGACTGTTTTGCGATTTCTCTTGCTCAGAAAGACTTAGAAAGTTGATAATTGTGGGCAATGTTAGAAATGTCAGGAGAAACAAGAATTATGTAAAAGTATTGATTTAAGTCATTGTTTCCAAGAGAAAGGGAGACAGGAGTGAAAAAAACCTTGTTTTTGGACTGCAATGAAGAAATGACTATGTTTTGCGATTTCTCCTGCTCAGAAAGACTTAGAAAGTTGATATTTGTTTGCAATGTTAGAAATGTCAGGAGAAACAAGGATTATGTAAAAGGATTGATGTAAGTCATTGTTTCCAAGAGAAAGGGAGACAGGAGTGTAAAAAAGCGTTGTTTTTGGACTGCAATGAAGAAATGACTATGTTTTGCGATTTCTCCTGCTCAGAAAGACTTAGAAAGTTGATAATTGTGGACAATGTTAGAAATGTCATGAGAAACAACAATTATGTAAAAGGATTGATGTAAGTCATTGTTTCCAAGAGAAGGGAGACTGGAGTGTAAAAAAGCGTTGTTTTTGGACTGCAATGAAGAAATGACTATGTTTTGCGATTTCTCCTGCTCAGAAAGACTTAGAAAGTTGATAATTGTGGGGCAATGTTAGAAATGTCAGGAGAAACAAGAATTATGTAAAAGGATTGATATAAGTCATTGTTTCCAAGAGAAAGGGAGACAGGGAGGGTAAAAAAGCGTTGTTTTTGGACGGCAATGAAGAAATGACTATATTTTGCGATTTCTCTTGCTCAGAAAGAATTAGAAAGTTGATATTTGTGGGCAATGTTAGAAATGTCATGAGAAACAAGAATTATGTAAAAGGATTGATGTAAGTCATTGTTTCCAGGAGAAAGGGAGACATGAGTGTAAAAAAGCGTTGTTTTTGGGACTGCAATGAAGAAATGACTATATTTTGCGATTTCTCCTGCTCAGAAAGACTTAGAAAGTTGATAATTGTGGGCAATGTTAGAAATGTCAGGAGAAACAAGAATTATGTAAAAGGATTGATGTAAGTCATTGTTTCCAAGAGCCAAGGGAGACTGGAGGTGTAAAAAAAGCGTTGTTTTTGGACTGCAATGAAGAAAAGACTATGTTTTGCGATTTCTCCTGCTCAGAAAGACTTAGAAAGTTAATAATTGTGGGCAATGTTAGAAATGTCAGGAGAAACAAGAATTATGTAAAAGGATTGATGTAAGTCATTGTTTCCAAGAGAAAGGGAGACTGGAGTGTAAAAAAGCGTTGTTTACGGACTGCAATGAAGTAAAGACTATGTTTTTGCGATTTCTCCTGCTCAGAAAGACTTAGAAGTTAATAATTGTGGGCAATGTTAGAAATGTCAGGAGAAACAAGAATTATGTAAAAGGATTGATGTAAGTCATTGTTTCCAAGAGAAAGGAGACAGGAGTGTAAAAAAGCGTTGTTTTTGGACGGCAATGAAGAAATGACTATGTTTTGCGATTTCTCCTGCTCAGAAAGACTTAGAAAGTTGATAATTGTGGACAATGTTAGAAATGTCATGAGAAACAAGAATTATGTAAAAGGATTGATGTAAGTCATTGTTTCCAAGAGGAAAGGGAGACTGGAGTGTAAAAAAGCGTTGTTTTTGGACTGCAATGAAGAAATGACTGTTTTGCGATTTCTCCTGCTCAGAAAGACTTAGTAAGTTAATAATTGTGGACAATGTTAGAAATGTCATGAGAAACAAGAATTATGTAAAAGATTGATGTAAGTCATTGTTTCCAAGAGAAAGGGAGACTGGAGTGTAAAAAAGCGTTGTTTTTGGACTGCAATGAAGAAATGACTATGTTTTGCGATTTCTCCTGCTCAGAAAGACTTAGAAAGTTGATATTTGTGGGCAATGTTAGAAATGTCAGGAGAAACAAGGATTATGTAAAAGGATTGATGTAAGTCATTGTTTCCAAGAGAAAGGGAGACAGGAGTGTAAAAAACGCGTTGTTATGGACGGCAATGAAGAAATGACTATGTTTTGCGATTTCTCCTGCTCAGAAAGACTTAGAAAGTTGATAATTGTGGACAATGTTAGAAATGTCAGGAGAAACAAGGATTATGTAAAAGGATTGATGTAAGTCATTGTTTCCAAGAGAAAGGGAGACTGGAGTGTAAAAAAGCGTTGTTTTTGGACTGCAATGAAGAAATGACTATGTTTTGCGATTTCTCCTGCTCAGAAAGACTTAGTAAGTTAATAATTGTGGACAATGTTAGAAATGTCATGAGAAACAAGAATTATGTAAAAGGATTGATGTAAGTCATTGTTTCCAAGAGAAAGGGAGACTGGATTGTAAAAAAGCGTTGTTTTTGGACTGCAATGAAGAAATGACTATGTTTTGCGATTTCTCCTGCTCAGAAAGACTTAGAAAGTTGATATTTGTGGGCAATGTTAGAAATGTCAGGAGAAACAAGGATTATGTAAAAGGATTGATGTAAGTCATTGTTTCCAAGAGAAAGGGAGACAGGAGTGTAAAAAAGCGTTGTTTTTGGACGGCAATGAAGAAATGACTATGTTTGCGATTTCTCCTGCTCAGAAAGACTTAGAAAGTTGATAAATTGTGGACAATGTTAGAAATGTCATGAGAAACAAGAATTATGTAAAAAGATTGATGTAAGTCATTGTTTCCAAGAGAAAAGGAGACTGGATTGTAAAAAAGCGTTGTTTTTGGACTGCAATGAAGAAATGACTATGTTTTGCCATTTCTCCTGCTCAGAAAGACTTAGAAAGTTGATATTTGTGGGCAATGTTAGAAATGTCAGGGAGAAACAAGGATTATGTAAAAGGATTGATGTAAGTCATTGTTTCCAAGAGAAAGGGAGACAGGAGTGTAAAAAAGCGTTGTTTTTTGGACGGCAATGAAGAAATGACTATGTTTTGCGATTTCTCCTGCTCAGAAAGACTTAGAAAGTTGATAATTGTGGACAATGTTAGAAATGTCATGAGAAACAAGAATTATGTAAAAGGATTGATGTAAGTCATTGTTTCCAAGAGAAAGGGAGACTGGAGTGTAAAAAAGCATTGTTTTTGGACTGCAATGAAGAAATGACTATGTTTTGCGATTTCTCCTGCTCAGAAAGACTTAGAAAGTTGATATTTGTGGGCAATGTTAGAAATGTCATGAGAAACAAGAATTATGTAAAAGGATTGATGTAAGTCATTGTTTCCAGGAGAAAGGGAGACATGAGTGTAAAAAAGCGTTGTTTTTGGACGGCAATGAAGAAATGACTATATTTGCGATTTCTCCTGCTCAGAAAGACTTAGAAAGTTGATAATTGTGGGCAATGTTAGAAATGTCAGGAGAAACAAGAATTATGTAAAAGGATTGATGTAAGTCATAGTTTCCAAGAGAAAGGGAGACTGGAGTGTAAAAAAGCGTTGTTTACGGACTGCAATGAAGTAAAGACTATGTTTTGCGATTTCTCCTGCTCAGAAGACTTAGAAAGTTAATAATTGTGGGCAATGTTAGAAATGTCAGGAGAAACAAGAATTATGTAAAAGGATTGATGTAAGTCATTGTTTCCAAGAGAAAGGGAGACAGGAGTGTAAAAAAGCGTTGTTTTTGGACGGCAATGAAGAAATGACTATGTTTTGCGATTTCTCCTGCTCAGAAAGACTTAGAAAGTTGATAATTGTGGACAATGTTAGAAATGTCTGAGAAACAAGAATTATGTAAAAGGATTGATGTAAGTCATTGTTTCCAGGAGAAAGGGAGACATGAGTGTAAAAAAGCGTTGTTTTTGGACGGCAATGAAGAAATGACTATATTTTGCGATTTCTCCTGCTCAGAAAGACTTAGAAAGTTGATAATTGTGGGCAATGTTAGAAATGTCAGGAGAAACAAGAATTATGTAAAAGGATTGATGTAAGTCATAGTTTCCAAGAGAAAGGGAGACTGGAGTGTAAAAAAGCGTTGTTTACGGACTGCAATGAAGTAAAGACTATGTTTTTGCGATTTCTCCTGCTCAGAAAGACTTAGAAAGTTAATAATTGTGGCAATGTTAGAAATGTCAGGAGAAACAAGAATTATGTAAAAGGATTGATGTAAGTCATTGTTTCCAAGAGAAAGGGAGACAGGAGTGTAAAAAAGCGTTGTTTTTGGACGGCAATGAAGAAAGGACTATGTTTTGCGATTTCTCCTGCTCAGAAAGACTTAGAAAGTTGATAATTGTGGACAATGTTAGAAATGTCATGAGAAACAAGAATTATGTAAAAGGATTGATGTAAGTCATTGTTTCCAAGAGAAAGGAGACTGGAGTGTAAAAAAGCGTTTGTTTTTGGACTGCAATGAAGAAATGACTGTTTGCGATTTCTCCTGCTCAGAAAGACTTAGTAAGTTAATAATTGTGGACAATGTTAGAAATGTCATGAGAAACAAGAATTATGTAAAAGGATTGATGTAAGTCATTGTTTCCAAGAGAAAGGGAGACTGAGTGTAAAAAAGCGTTGTTTTTGGACTGCAATGAAGAAATGACTATTGTTTTGCGATTTCTCCTGCTCAGAAAGACTTAGAAAGTTGATATATGTGGACAATGTTAGAAATGTCAGGAGAAACAAGGATTATGTAAAAGGATTGATGTAAGTCATTGTTTCCAAGAGAAAGGGAGACAGGAGTGTAAAAAAGCGTTGTTATTGGACGGCAATGAAGAAATGACTATGTTTTGCGATTTCTCCTGCTCAGAAAGACTTAGAAAGTTGATAATTGTGGACAATGTTAGAAATGTCAGGAGAAACAAGGATTATGTAAAAGGATTGATGTAAGTCATTGTTTCCAAGAGAAAGGGAGACTGGAGTGTAAAAAAGCGTTGTTTTTGGACTGCAATGAAGAAATGACTATGTTTTGCGATTTCTCCTGCTCAGAAAGACTTAGTAAGTTAATAATTGTGGACAATGTTAGAAATGTCATGAGAAACAAGAATTATGTAAAAGGATTGATGTAAGTCATTGTTTCCAAGAGAAAGGGAGACTGGATTGTAAAAAGCGTTGTTTTTGGACTGCAATGAAGAAAATGACTATGTTTTGCGATTTCTCCTGCTCAGAAAGACTTAGAAAGTTGATATTTGTGGGCAATGTTAGAAATGTCAGAGAAACAAGGATTATGTAAAAGGATTGATGTAAGTCATTGTTTCCAAGAGAAAGGGAGACAGGAGTGTAAAAAAGCGTTGTTTTTGGACGGCAATGAAGAAATGACTATGTTTTGCGATTTCTCCTGCTCAGAAAGACTTAGAAAGTTGATAATTGTGGACAATGTTAGAAATGTCATGAGAAACAAGAATTATGTAAAAAGATTGATGTAAGTCATTGTTTCCAGAGAAAAGGAGACTGGATTGTAAAAAAGCGTTGTTTTTGGACTGCAATGAAGAAATGACTATGTTTTGCGATTTCTCCTGCCTCAGAAAGACTTAGAAAGTTGATATTTGTGGCAATGTTAGAAATGTCAGGAGAAACAAGGATTATGTAAAAGGATTGATGTAAGTCATTGTTTCCAAGAGAAAGGGAGACAGGAGTGTAAAAAAGCGTTGTTTTTGGACGGCAATGAAGAAATGACTATGTTTTGCGATTTCTCCTGCTCAGAAAGACTTAGAAAGTTGATAATTGTGGACAATGTTAGAAATGTCATGAGAAACAAGAATTATGTAAAAGGATTGATGTAAGTCATTGTTTCCAAGAGAAAGGGAGACTGGAGTGTAAAAAAGCATTGTTTTTGGACTGCAATGAAGAAATGACTATGTTTTGCGATTTCTCCTGCTCAGAAAGACTTAGAAAGTTGATATTTGTGGGCAATGTTAGAAATGTCAGGAGAAACAAGAATTATGTAAAAGGATTGATGTAAGTCATTGTTTCCAAGAGAAAGGGAGACTGGAGTGTAAAAAAGCATTGTTTTTGGACGGCAATGAATAAATGACTGTTTTGCGATTTCTCTTGCTCAGAAAGACTTAGAAAGTTGATAATTGTGGGCAATGTTAGAAATGTCAGGAGAAACAAGAATTATGTAAAAGTATTGATTTAAGTCATTGTTTCCAAGAGAAAGGGAGACAGGAGTGAAAAAAACCCTTGTTTTTGGACTGCAATGAAGAAATGACTATGTTTTGCGATTTCTCCTGCTCAGAAAGACTTAGAAAGTTGATATTTGTGGGCAATGTTAGAAATGTCAGGAGAAACAAGGATTATGTAAAAGGATTGATGTAAGTCATTGTTTCCAAGAGAAAGGGAGACAGGAGTGTAAAAAAGCGTTGTTTTTGGACTGCAATGAAGAAATGACTATGTTTTGCGATTTCTCCTGCTCAGAAAGACTTAGAAAGTTGATAATTGTGGACAATGTTAGAAATGTCATGAGAAACAACAATTATGTAAAAGGATTGATGTAAGTCATTGTTTCCAAGAGAAAGGGAGACTGGAGTGTAAAAAAGCGTTGTTTTTGGACTGCAATGAAGAAATGACTATGTTTTGCGATTTCTCCTGCTCAGAAAGACTTAGAAAGTTGATAATTGTGGGCAATGTTAGAAATGTCAGGAGAAACAAGAATTATGTAAAAGGATTGATATAAGTCATTGTTTCCAAGAGAAAGGGAGACAGGAGGGTAAAAAAGCGTTGTTTTTGGACGGCAATGAAGAAATGACTATATTTTGCGATTTCTCTTGCTCAGAAAGAATTAGAAAGTTGATATTTGTGGGCAATGTTAGAAATGTCATGAGAAACAAGAATTATGTAAAAGGATTGATGTAAGTCATTGTTTCCAGGAGAAAGGGAGACATGAGTGTAAAAAAGCGTTGTTTTTGGACTGCAATGAAGAAATGACTATATTTTGCGATTTCTCCTGCTCAGAAAGACTTAGAAAGTTGATAATTGTGGGCAATGTTAGAAATGTCAGGAGAAACAAGAATTATGTAAAAGGATTGATGTAAGTCATTGTTTCCAAGAGCAAGGGAGACTGGAGTGTAAAAAAAGCGTTGTTTTTGGACTGCAATGAAGAAAAGACTATGTTTTGCGATTTCTCCTGCTCAGAAAGACTTAGAAAGTTAATAATTGTGGGCAATGTTAGAAATGTCAGGAGAAACAAGAATTATGTAAAAGGATTGATGTAAGTCATTGTTTCCAAGAGAAAGGGAGACTGGAGTGTAAAAAAGCGTTGTTTTCGGACTGCAATGAAGTAAAGACTATGTTTTGCGATTTCTCCTGCTCAGAAAGACTTAGAAAGTTAATAATTGTGGGCAATGTTAGAAATGTCAGGAGAAACAAGAATTATGTAAAAGGATTGATGTAAGTCATTGTTTCCAAGAGAAAGGGAGACAGGAGTGTAAAAAAGCGTTGTTTTTGGACGGCAATGAAGAAATGACTATGTTTTGCGATTTCTCCTGCTCAGAAAGACTTAGAAAGTTGATAATTGTGGACAATGTTAGAAATGTCATGAGAAACAAGAATTATGTAAAAGGATTGATGTAAGTCATTGTTTCCAAGAGAAAGGGAGACTGGAGTGTAAAAAAGCGTTGTTTTTGGACTGCAATGAAGAAATGACTGTTTTGCGATTTCTCCTGCTCAGAAAGACTTAGTAAGTTAATAATTGTGGACAATGTTAGAAATGTCATGAGAAACAAGAATTATGTAAAAGGATTGATGTAAGTCATTGTTTCCAAGAGAAAGGGAGACTGGAGTGTAAAAAAGCGTTGTTTTTGGACTGCAATGAAGAAATGACTATGTTTTGCGATTTCTCCTGCTCAGAAAGACTTAGAAAGTTGATATTTGTGGGCAATGTTAGAAATGTCAGGAGAAACAAGGATTATGTAAAAGGATTGATGTAAGTCATTGTTTCCAAGAGAAAGGGAGACAGGAGTGTAAAAAAGCGTTGTTATTGGACGGCAATGAAGAAATGACTATGTTTTGCGATTTCTCCTGCTCAGAAAGACTTAGAAAGTTGATAATTGTGGACAATGTTAGAAATGTCAGGAGAAACAAGGATTATGTAAAAGGATTGATGTAAGTCATTGTTTCCAAGAGAAAGGGAGACTGGAGTGTAAAAAAGCGTTGTTTTTGGACTGCAATGAAGAAATGACTATGTTTTGCGATTTCTCCTGCTCAGAAAGACTTAGTAAGTTAATAATTGTGGACAATGTTAGAAATGTCATGAGAAACAAGAATTATGTAAAAGGATTGATGTAAGTCATTGTTTCCAAGAGAAAGGGAGACTGGATTGTAAAAAAGCGTTGTTTTTGGACTGCAATGAAGAAATGACTATGTTTTGCGATTTCTCCTGCTCAGAAAGACTTAGAAAGTTGATATTTGTGGGCAATGTTAGAAATGTCAGGAGAAACAAGGATTATGTAAAAGGATTGATGTAAGTCATTGTTTCCAAGAGAAAGGGAGACAGGAGTGTAAAAAAGCGTTGTTTTTGGACGGCAATGAAGAAATGACTATGTTTTGCGATTTCTCCTGCTCAGAAAGACTTAGAAAGTTGATAATTGTGGACAATGTTAGAAATGTCATGAGAAACAAGAATTATGTAAAAAGATTGATGTAAGTCATTGTTTCCAAGAGAAAAGGAGACTGGATTGTAAAAAAGCGTTGTTTTTGGACTGCAATGAAGAAATGACTATGTTTTGCGATTTCTCCTGCTCAGAAAGACTTAGAAAGTTGATATTTGTGGGCAATGTTAGAAATGTCAGGAGAAACAAGGATTATGTAAAAGGATTGATGTAAGTCATTGTTTCCAAGAGAAAGGGAGACAGGAGTGTAAAAAAGCGTTGTTTTTGGACGGCAATGAAGAAATGACTATGTTTTGCGATTTCTCCTGCTCAGAAAGACTTAGAAAGTTGATAATTGTGGACAATGTTAGAAATGTCATGAGAAACAAGAATTATGTAAAAGGATTGATGTAAGTCATTGTTTCCAAGAGAAAGGGAGACTGGAGTGTAAAAAAGCATTGTTTTTGGACTGCAATGAAGAAATGACTATGTTTTGCGATTTCTCCTGCTCAGAAAGACTTAGAAAGTTGATATTTGTGGGCAATGTTAGAAATGTCATGAGAAACAAGAATTATGTAAAAGGATTGATGTAAGTCATTGTTTCCAAGAGAAAGGGAGACTGGAGTGTAAAAAAGCATTGTTTTTGGACGGCAATGAATAAATGACTGTTTTGCGATTTCTCTTGCTCAGAAAGACTTAGAAAGTTGATAATTGTGGGCAATGTTAGAAATGTCAGGAGAAACAAGGATTATGTAAAAGGATTGATGTAAGTCATTGTTTCCAAGAGAAAGGGAGACAGGAGTGTAAAAAAGCGTTGTTTTTGGACTGCAATGAAGAAATGACTATGTTTTGCGATTTCTCCTGCTCAGAAAGACTTAGAAAGTTGATAATTGTGGACAATGTTAGAAATGTCATGAGAAACAACAATTATGTAAAAGGATTGATGTAAGTCATTGTTTCCAAGAGAAAGGGAGACTGGAGTGTAAAAAAGCGTTGTTTTTGGACGGCAATGAAGAAATGAATATATTTTGCGATTTCTCCTGCTCAGAAAGACTTAGAAAGTTGATAATTGTGGGCAATGTTAGAAATGTCATGAGAAACAAGAATTATGTAAAAGGATTGATGTAAGTCATTGTTTCCAGGAGAAAGGGAGACAGGAGTGTCAAAAAGCGTTGTTTTTGGACGGCAATGAAGAAATGACTATATTTTGCGATTTCTCCTGCTCAGAAAGACTTAGAAAGTTGATAATTGTGGGCAATGTTAGAAATGTCAGGAGAAACAAGAATTATGTAAAAGGATTGATGTAAGTCATTGTTTCCAAGAGAAAGGGAGACAGGAGTGAAAAAAACCGTTGTTTTTGGACTGCAATGAAGAAATGACTATGTTCTGCGATTTCTCCTGCTCAAAAAGACTTAGAAAGTTGATAATTGTGGGCAATGTTAGAAATGTCAGGAGAAACAAGAATTATGTAAAAGTATTGATGTAAGTCATTGTTTCCAAGAGAAAGGGAGACTGGAGTGAAAAAAAACGTTGTTTTTGGACTGCAATGAAGAAATTACTATGTTTTGCGATTTCTCCTGCTCAGAAAGACTTAGAAAGTTAATAATTGTGGGCAATGTTAGAAATGTCAGGAGAAACAAGGATTATGTAAAAGGATTGATGTAAGTCATTGTTTCCAAGAGAAAGGGAGACAGGAGTGTAAAAAAGCGTTGTTTTTGGACGGCAATGAAGAAATGAATATATTTTGCGATTTCTCCTGCTCAGAAAGACTTAGAAAGTTGATAATTGTGGGCAATGTTAGAAATGTCATGAGAAACAAGAATTATGTAAAAGGATTGATGTAAGTCATTGTTTCCAAGAGAAAGGGAGACAGGAGTGTAAAAAAGCGTTGTTTTTGGACTGCAATGAAGAAATGACTATGTTCTGCGATTTCTCCTGCTCAAAAAGACTTAGAAAGTTGATAATTGTGGGCAATGTTAGAAATGTCAGGAGAAACAAGAATTATGTAAAAGTATTGATGTAAGTCATTGTTTCCAAGAGAAAGGGAGACAGGAGTGAAAAAAAACGTTGTTTTTGGACTGCAATGAAGAAATGACTATGTTTTGCGATTTCTCCTGCTCAGAAAGACTTAGAAAGTTGATAATTGTGGGCAATGTTAGAAATGTCAGGAGAAACAAGGATTATGTAAAAGGATTGATGTAAGTCATTGTTTCCAAGAGAAAGGGAGACAGGAGTGTAAAAAAGCGTTGTTTTTGGACGGCAATGAAGAAATGACTATGTTTTGCGATTTCTCCTGCTCAGAAAGACTTAGAAAGTTGATAATTGTGGACAATGTTAGAAATGTCATGAGAAACAACAATTATGTAAAAGGATTGATGTAAGTCATTGTTTCCAAGAGAAAGGGAGACTGGAGTGTAAAAAAGCGTTGTTTTTGGACTGCAATGAAGAAATGACTATGTTTTGCGATTTCTCCTGCTCAGAAAGACTTAGAAAGTCATTGTTTCCAGGAGAAAGGGAGACAGGAGTGTAAAAAAGCGTTGTTTTTGGACGGCAATGAAGAAATTACTATGTTTTGCGATTTCTCCTGCTCAGAAAGACTTAGAAAGTTGATAATTGTGGGCAATGGTAGAAATGTCATGAGAAATAAGAATTATGTAAAAGGATTGATGTAAGTCATTGTTGCCAAGAGAAAGGGAGACTGGAGTGTAAAAAAGCGTTGTTTTTGGACTGCAATGAAGAAATGACTATGTTTTGCGATTTCTCCTGCTCAGAAAGACTTAGAAAGTTGATATTTGTGGGCAATGTTAGAAATGTCAGGAGAAACAAGAATTATGTAAAAGGATTGATGTAAGTCATTGTTGCCAAGAGAAAGGGAGGACTGGAGTGTAAAAAAGCGTTGTTTTTGGACTGCAATGAAGAAATGACTATGTTTTGCGATTTCTCCTGCTCAGAAAGACTTAGAAAGTTGATAATTGTGGACAATGTTAGAAATGTCATGAGAAACAAGAATTATGTAAAAGGATTGATGTAAGTCATTGTTTCCAAGAGAAAGGGAGACAGGAGTGTAAAAAAGCGTTGTTTTTGGACGGCAATGAAGAAATGACTATGTTTTGCGATTTCTCCTGCTCAGAAAGACTTAGAAAGTTGATAATTGTGGACAATGTTAGAAATGTCATGAGAAACAAGAATTATGTAAAAGGATTGATGTAAGTCATTGTTTCCAAGAGAAAGGGAGACTGGAGTGTAAAAAAGCATTGTTTTTGGACGGCAATGAATAAATGACTGTTTTGCGATTTCTCTTGCTCAGAAAGACTTAGAAAGTTGATAATTGTGGGCAATGTTAGAAATGTCATGAGAAACAAGAATTATGTAAATGGATTGATGTAAGTCATTGTTTCCAGGAGAAGGGGAGACAGGAGTGTAAAAAAGCGTTGTTTTTGGACGGCAATGAAGAAATTACTATATTTTGCGATTTCTCCTGCTCAGAAAGACTTAGAAAGTTGATAATTGTGGGCAATGTTAGAAATGTCATGAGAAACAAGAATTATGTAAAAGGATTGATGTAAGTCATTGTTTCCAAGAGAAAGGGAGACAGGAGTGTAAAAAAGCGTTGTTTTTAGACGGCAATGTAAAAATGACTATGTTTTGCGATTTCTCCTGCTCAGAAAGACTTAGAAAGTTGATAATTGTGGACAATGTTAGAAATGTCACGAGAAACAAGAATTATGTAAAAGGATTGATGTAAGTCATTGTTTCCAAGAGAAAGGGAGACTGGAGTGTAAAAAAGCGTTGTTTTTGGACTGCAATGAAGAAATGACTATGTTTTGCGATTTCTCCTGCTCAGAAAGACTTAGAAAGTTGATAATTGTGGGCAATGTTAGAAATGTCAGGAGAAACAAGGATTATGTAAAAGGATTGATGTAAGTCATTGTTTCCAAGAGAAAGGGAGACAGGAGTGTAAAAAAGCGTTGTTTTTGGACGGCAATGAAGAAATGACTATGTTTTGCGATTTCTCCTGCTCAGAAAGACTTAGAAAGTTGATAATTGTGGACAATGTTAGAAATGTCATGAGAAACAACAATTATGTAAAAGGATTGATGTAAGTCATTGTTTCCAAGAGAAAGGGAGACTGGAGTGTAAAAAAGCGTTGTTTTTGGACTGCAATGAAGAAATGACTATGTTTTGCGATTTCTCCTGCTCAGAAAGACTTAGAAAGTCATTGTTTCCAGGAGAAAGGGAGACAGGAGTGTAAAAAAGCGTTGTTTTTGGACGGCAATGAAGAAATTACTATGTTTTGCGATTTCTCCTGCTCAGAAAGACTTAGAAAGTTGATAATTGTGGGCAATGGTAGAAATGTCATGAGAAATAAGAATTATGTAAAAGGATTGATGTAAGTCATTGTTGCCAAGAGAAAGGGAGACTGGAGTGTAAAAAAGCGTTGTTTTTGGGACTGCAATGAAGAAATGACTATGTTTTGCGATTTCTCCTGCTCAGAAAGACTTAGAAAGTTGATATTGTGGGCAATGTTAGAAATGTCAGGAGAAACAAGAATTATGTAAAAGGATTGATGTAAGTCATTGTTGCCAAGAGAAAGGGAGACTGGAGTGTAAAAAAGCGTTGTTTTTGGACTGCAATGAAGAAATGACTATGTTTTGCGATTTCTCCTGCTCAGAAAGACTTAGAAAGTTGATAATTGTGGACAATGTTAGAAATGTCATGAGAAACAAGAATTATGTAAAAGGATTGATGTAAGTCATTGTTTCCAAGAGAAAGGGAGACAGGAGTGTAAAAAAGCGTTGTTTTTGGACGGCAATGAAGAAATGACTATGTTTTGCGATTTCTCCTGCTCAGAAAGACTTAGAAAGTTGATAATTGTGGACAATGTTAGAAATGTCATGAGAAACAAGAATTATGTAAAAGGATTGATGTAAGTCATTGTTTCCAAGAGAAAGGGAGACTGGAGTGTAAAAAAGCATTGTTTTTGGACGGCAATGAATAAATGACTGTTTTGCGATTTCTCTTGCTCAGAAAGACTTAGAAAGTTGATAATTGTGGGCAATGTTAGAAATGTCATGAGAAACAAGAATTATGTAAATGGATTGATGTAAGTCATTGTTTCCAGGAGAAGGGGAGACAGGAGTGTAAAAAAGCGTTGTTTTTGGACGGCAATGAAGAAATTACTATATTTTGCGATTTCTCCTGCTCAGAAAGACTTAGAAAGTTGATAATTGTGGGCAATGTTAGAAATGTCATGAGAAACAAGAATTATGTAAAAGGATTGATGTAAGTCATTGTTTCCAAGAGAAAGGGAGACAGGAGTGTAAAAAAGCGTTGTTTTTAGACGGCAATGTAAAAATGACTATGTTTTGCGATTTCTCCTGCTCAGAAAGACTTAGAAAGTTGATAATTGTGGACAATGTTAGAAATGTCACGAGAAACAAGAATTATGTAAAAGGATTGATGTAAGTCATTGTTTCCAAGAGAAAGGGAGACTGGAGTGTAAAAAAGCGTTGTTTTTGGACTGCAATGAAGAAATGACTATGTTTTGCGATTTCTCCTGCTCAGAAAGACTTAGAAAGTTGATATTTGTGTACAATGTTAGAAATGTCATGAGAAACAAGAATTATGTAAAAGGATTGATGTAAGTCATTGTTTCCAAGAGAAAGGGAGACTGGAGTGTAAAAAAGCGTTGTTTTTGGACTGCAATGAAGAAATGACTATGTTTTGCGATTTCTGCTGCTCAGAAAGACTTAGAAAGTTGATATTTGTGGGCAATGTTAGAAATGTCAGGAGAAACAAGAATTATGTAAAAGTATTGATGTAAGTCATTGTTTCCAAGAGAAAGGGAGACTGGAGTGTAAAAAAGCATTGTTTTTGGACGGCAATGAATAAATGACTGTTTTGCGATTTCTCTTGCTCAGAAAGACTTAGAAAGTTGATAATTGTGGGCAATGTTAGAAATGTCACGAGAAACAAGAATTATGTAAAAGGATTGATGTAAGTCATTGTTTCCAGGAGAAAGGGAGACTGGAGTGTAAAAAAGCGTTGTTTTTGGACGGCAATGAAGAAATTACTATGTTTTGCGATTTCTCCTGCTCAGAAAGACTTAGAAAGTTGATAATTGTGGACAATGTTAGAAATGTCATGAGAAACAAGAATTATGTAAAAGGATTGATGTAAGTCATTGTTGCCAAGAGAAAGGGAGACTGGAGTGTAAAAAAGCGTTGTTTTTGGACTGCAATGAAGAAATGATTATGTTTTGCGATTTCTCCTGCTCAGAAAGACTTAGAAAGTTGATATTTGTGGGCAATGTTAGAAATGTCATGAGAAACAAGAATTATGTAAAAGGATTGATGTAAGTCATTGTTTCCAGGAGAAGGGGAGACAGGAGTGTAAAAAAGCGTTGTTTTTGGACGGCAATGAAGAAATTACTATATTTTGCGATTTCTCCTGCTTAGAAAGACTTAGAAAGTTGATAATTGTGGGCAATGTTTGAAATGTCATGATAAACAAGAATTATGTAAAAGGATTGATGTAAGTCATTGTTTCCAGGAGAAAGGGAGACAGGAGTGTAAAAAAGCGTTGTTTTTGGACGGCAATGAAGAAATGACTATATTTTGCGGTTTCTCCTGCTCAGAAAGACTTAGAAAGTTGATAATTGTGGGCAATGTTAGAAATGTCAGGAGAAACAAGAATTATGTAAAAGGATTGATGTAAGTCATTGTTTCCAAGAGAAATGGAGACAGGAGTGTAAAAAAGCGTTGTTTTTGGACTGCAATGAAGAAATGACTATGTTCTGCGATTTCTCCTGCTCAAAAAGACTTAGAAAGTTGATAATTGTGGGCAATGTTAGAAATGTCAGGAGAAACAAGAATTATGTAAAAGTATTGATGTAAGTCATTGTTTCCAAGAGAAAGGGAGACAGGAGTGTAAAAAAGTGTTGTTTTTGGACGGCAATGAAGAAATGACTATGTTTTGCGATTTCTCCTGCTCAGAAAGACTTAGAAAGTTGATAATTGTGGGCAATGTTAGAAATGTCATGAGAAACAAGAATTATGTAAAAGGATTGATGTAAGTCATTGTTTCCAGGAGAAAGGGAGACAGGAGTGTAAAAAAGCGTTGTTTTTGGACGGCAATGAAGAAATGACTATATTTTGCGGTTTCTCCTGCTCAGAAAGACTTAGAAAGTTGATAATTGTGGGCAATGTTAGAAATGTCAGGAGAAACAAGAATTATGTAAAAGGATTGATGTAAGTCATTGTTTCCAAGAGAAATGGAGACAGGAGTGTAAAAAAGCGTTGTTTTTGGACTGCAATGAAGAAATGACTATGTTCTGCGATTTCTCCTGCTCAAAAAGACTTAGAAAGTTGATAATTGTGGGCAATGTTAGAAATGTCAGGAGAAACAAGAATTATGTAAAAGGATTGATGTAAGTCATTGTTTCCAAGAGAAAGGGAGCCTGTAGTGTAAAAAAGCATTGTTTTTGGACGGCAATGAATAAATGACTGTTTTGCGATTTATCTTGCTCAGAAAGACTTAGAAAGTTGATAATTGTGGGCAATGTTAGAAATGTCATGAGAAACAAGAATTGTGTAAAAGGATTGATGTAAGTCATTGTTTCCAGGAGAAGGGGAGACAGGAGTGTAAAAAAGCGTTGTTTTTGGACGGCAATGAAGAAATGACTATATTTTGCGATTTCTCCTGCTCAGAAAGACTTAGAAAGTTGATAATTGTAGGCAATGTTAGAAATGTCATGAGAAACAAGAATTATGTAAAAGGATTGATGTAAGTCATTGTTTCCAAGAGAAATGGAGACAGGAGTGTAAAAAAGCGTTGTTTTTGGACTGCAATGAAGAAATGACTATGTTCTGCGATTTCTCCTGCTCAAAAAGACTTAGAAAGTTGATAATTGTGGGCAATGTTAGAAATTTCATGAGAAACAAGAATTATGTAAAAGGATTGATGTAAGTCATTGTTTCCAGGAGAAAGGGAGACAGGAGTGTAAAAAAGCGTTGTTTTTGGACGGCAATGAAGAAATGACTATATTTTGCGATTTCTCCTGCTCAGAAAGACTTAGAAAGTTGATAATTGTGGGCAATGTTAGAAATGTCAGGAGAAACAAGAATTATGTAAAAGGATTGATGTAAGTCATTGTTTCCAAGAGAAAGGGAGACTGGAGTGTAAAAAAGCGTTGTTTTTGGACTGCAATGAAGAAATGACTATGTTCTGCGATTTCTCCTGCTCAAAAAGACTTAGAAAGTTGATAATTGTGGGCAATGTTAGAAATGTCAGGAGAAACAAGAATTATGTAAAAGTATTGATGTAAGTCATTGTTTCCAAGAGAAAGGGAGACAGGAGTGTAAAAAAGCGTTGTTTTTGGACGGCAATGAAGAAATGACTATATTTTGCGGTTTCTCCTGCTCAGAAAGACTTAGAAAGTTGATAATTGTGGGCAATGTTAGAAATGTCAGGAGAAACAAGAATTATGTAAAAGGATTGATGTAAGTCATTGTTTCCAAGAGAAAGGGAGACTGGAGTGTAAAAAAGCGTTGTTTTTGGACTGCAATGAAGAAATGACTATGTTCTGCGATTTCTCCTGCTCAAAAAGACTTAGAAAGTTGATAATTGTGGGCAATGTTAGAAATGTCAGGAGAAACAAGAATTATGTAAAAGTATTGATGTAAGTCATTGTTTCCAAGAGAAAGGGAGACAGGAGTGTAAAAAAGCGTTGTTTTTGGACGGCAATGAAGAAATGACTATATTTTGCGGTTTCTCCTGCTCAGAAAGACTTAGAAAGTTGATAATTGTGGGCAATGTTAGAAATGTCAGGAGAAACAAGAATTA
This sequence comes from Mixophyes fleayi, assembly GCF_038048845.1. Lineage (NCBI taxonomy): Eukaryota > Metazoa > Chordata > Amphibia > Anura > Limnodynastidae > Mixophyes > Mixophyes fleayi. The sequence continues at coordinate 11,320 of NW_027447431.1, read as the reverse complement.
TGTAAAAGGATTGATGTAAGTCATTGTTTCCAAGAGAAATGGAGACAGGAGTGTAAAAAAGCGTTGTTTTTGGACTGCAATGAAGAAATGACTATGTTCTGCGATTTCTCCTGCTCAAAAAGACTTAGGAAGTTGATAATTGTGGGCAATGTTAGAAATGTCAGGAGAAACAAGAATTATGTAAAAGGATTGATGTAAGTCATTGTTTCCAAGAGAAAGGGAGACTGGAGTGTAAAAAAGCATTGTTTTTGGACGGCAATGAATAAATGACTGTTTTGCGATTTCTCTTGCTCAGAAAGACTTAGAAAGTTGATAATTGTGGGCAATGTTAGAAATGTCAGGAGAAACAAGAATTATGTAAAAGTATTGATGTAAGTCATTGTTTCCAAGAGAAAGGGAGACAGGAGTGTAAAAAAGTGTTGTTTTTGGACGGCAATGAAGAAATGACTATGTTTTGCGATTTCTCCTGCTCAGAAAGACTTAGAAAGTTGATAATTGTGGGCAATGTTAGAAATGTCATGAGAAACAAGAATTATGTAAAAGGATTGATGTAAGTCTTTGTTTCCAGGAGAAAGGGAGACAGGAGTGTAAAAAAGCGTTGTTTTTGGACGGCAATGAAGAAATGACTATATTTTGCGGTTTCTCCTGCTCAGAAAGACTTAGAAAGTTGATAATTGTGGGCAATGTTAGAAATGTCAGGAGAAACAAGAATTATGTAAAAGGATTGATGTAAGTCATTGTTTCCAAGAGAAAGGGAGACTGGAGTGTAAAAAAGCGTTGTTTTTGGACTGCAATGAAGAAATGACTATGTTTTGCGATTTCTCCTGCTCAGAAAGACTTAGAAAGTTGATATTTGTGGGCAATGTTAGAAATGTCAGGAGAAACAAGAATTATGTAAAAGGATTGATGTAAGTCATTGTTTCCAGGAGAAAGGGAGACTGGAGTGTAAAAAAGCATTGTTTTTGGACGGCAATGAATAAATGACTGTTTTGCGATTTCTCTTGCTCAGAAAGACTTAGAAAGTTGATAATTGTGGGCAATGTTAGAAATGTCATGAGAAACAAGAATTATGTAAAAGGATTGATGTAAGTCATTGTTTCCAGGAGAAGGGGAGACAGGAGTGTAAAAAAGCGTTGTTTTTGGACGGCAATGAAGAAATTACTATATTTTGCGATTTCTACTGCTCAGAAAGACTTAGAAAGTTGATAATTGTGGGCAATGTTAGAAATGTCATGAGAAACAAGAATTATGTAAAAGGATTGATGTAAGTCATTGTTTCCAGGAGAAAGGGAGACAGGAGTGTAAAAAAGCGTTGTTTTTTGACGGCAATGAAGAAATGACTATATTTTGCGATTTCTCCTGCTCAGAAAGACTTAGAAAGTTGATAATTGTGGGCAATGTTAGAAATGTCAGGAGAAACAAGAATTACGTAAAAGGATTGATGTAAGTCATTGTTTCCAAGAGAAAGGGAGACTGGAGTGTAAAAAAGCGTTGTTTTTGGACTGCATTGAAGAAATGACTATGTTTTGCGATTTCTCCTGCTCAGAAAGACTTAGAAAGTTGATAATTGTGGACAATGTTAGAAATGTCATGAGAAACAAGAATTATGTAAAAGGATTGATGTAAGTCATTGTTTCCAGGAGAAAGGGAGACAGGAGTGTAAAAAAGCGTTGTTTTTGGACGGCAATGAAGAAATAACTATATTTTGCGATTTCTCCTGCTCAGAAAGACTGAGAAAGTTGATAATTGTGGGCAATGTTAGAAATGTCAGGAGAAACAAGAATTATGTAAAAGGATTGATGTAAGTCATTGTTTCCAAGAGAAAGGGAGACTGGAGTGTAAAAAAGCATTGTTTTTGGACGGCAATGAATAAATGACTGTTTTGCGATTTCTCTTGCTCAGAAAGACTTAGAAAGTTGATAATTGTGGGCAATGTTAGAAATGTCATGAGAAACAAGAATTGTGTAAAAGGATTGATGTAAGTCATTGTTTCCAGGAGAAGGGGAGACAGGAGTGTAAAAAAGCGTTGTTTTTGGACGGCAATGAAGAAATGACTATGTTCTGCGATTTCTCCTGCTCAAAAAGACTTAGAAAGTTGATAATTGTGGGCAATGTTAGAAATTTCATGAGAAACAAGAATTATGTAAAAGGATTGATGTAAGTCATTGTTTCCAGGAGAAAGGGAGACAGGAGTGTAAAAAAGTGTTGTTTTTGGACGGCAATGAAGAAATGACTATATTTTGCGATTTCTCCTGCTCAAAAAGACTTAGGAAGTTGATAATTGTGGGCAATGTTAGAAATGTCAGGAGAAACAAGAATTATGTAAAAGGATTGATGTAAGTCATTGTTTCCAAGAGAAAGGGAGACTGGAGTGTAAAAAAGCATTGTTTTTGGACGGCAATGAATAAATGACTGTTTTGCGATTTCTCTTGCTCAGAAAGACTTAGAAAGTTGATAATTGTGGGCAATGTTAGAAATGTCAGGAGAAACAAGAATTATGTAAAAGTATTGATGTAAGTCATTGTTTCCAAGAGAAAGGGAGACAGGAGTGTAAAAAAGTGTTGTTTTTGGACGGCAATGAAGAAATGACTATGTTTTGCGATTTCTCCTGCTCAGAAAGACTTAGAAAGTTGATAATTGTGGGCAATGTTAGAAATGTCATGAGAAACAAGAATTATGTAAAAGGATTGATGTAAGTCTTTGTTTCCAGGAGAAAGGGAGACAGGAGTGTAAAAAAGCGTTGTTTTTGGACGGCAATGAAGAAATGACTATATTTTGCGGTTTCTCCTGCTCAGAAAGACTTAGAAAGTTGATAATTGTGGGCAATGTTAGAAATGTCAGGAGAAACAAGAATTATGTAAAAGGATTGATGTAAGTCATTGTTTCCAAGAGAAAGGGAGACTGGAGTGTAAAAAAGCGTTGTTTTTGGACTGCAATGAAGAAATGACTATGTTTTGCGATTTCTCCTGCTCAGAAAGACTTAGAAAGTTGATATTTGTGGGCAATGTTAGAAATGTCAGGAGAAACAAGAATTATGTAAAAGGATTGATGTAAGTCATTGTTTCCAGGAGAAAGGGAGACTGGAGTGTAAAAAAGCATTGTTTTTGGACGGCAATGAATAAATGACTGTTTTGCGATTTCTCTTGCTCAGAAAGACTTAGAAAGTTGATAATTGTGGGCAATGTTAGAAATGTCATGAGAAACAAGAATTATGTAAAAGGATTGATGTAAGTCATTGTTTCCAGGAGAAGGGGAGACAGGAGTGTAAAAAAGCGTTGTTTTTGGACGGCAATGAAGAAATTACTATATTTTGCGATTTCTACTGCTCAGAAAGACTTAGAAAGTTGATAATTGTGGGCAATGTTAGAAATGTCATGAGAAACAAGAATTATGTAAAAGGATTGATGTAAGTCATTGTTTCCAGGAGAAAGGGAGACAGGAGTGTAAAAAAGCGTTGTTTTTTGACGGCAATGAAGAAATGACTATATTTTGCGATTTCTCCTGCTCAGAAAGACTTAGAAAGTTGATAATTGTGGGCAATGTTAGAAATGTCAGGAGAAACAAGAATTACGTAAAAGGATTGATGTAAGTCATTGTTTCCAAGAGAAAGGGAGACTGGAGTGTAAAAAAGCGTTGTTTTTGGACTGCATTGAAGAAATGACTATGTTTTGCGATTTCTCCTGCTCAGAAAGACTTAGAAAGTTGATAATTGTGGACAATGTTAGAAATGTCATGAGAAACAAGAATTATGTAAAAGGATTGATGTAAGTCATTGTTTCCAGGAGAAAGGGAGACAGGAGTGTAAAAAAGCGTTGTTTTTGGACGGCAATGAAGAAATAACTATATTTTGCGATTTCTCCTGCTCAGAAAGACTGAGAAAGTTGATAATTGTGGGCAATGTTAGAAATGTCAGGAGAAACAAGAATTATGTAAAAGGATTGATGTAAGTCATTGTTTCCAAGAGAAAGGGAGACTGGAGTGTAAAAAAGCATTGTTTTTGGACGGCAATGAATAAATGACTGTTTTGCGATTTCTCTTGCTCAGAAAGACTTAGAAAGTTGATAATTGTGGGCAATGTTAGAAATGTCATGAGAAACAAGAATTGTGTAAAAGGATTGATGTAAGTCATTGTTTCCAGGAGAAGGGGAGACAGGAGTGTAAAAAAGCGTTGTTTTTGGACGGCAATGAAGAAATGACTATGTTCTGCGATTTCTCCTGCTCAAAAAGACTTAGAAAGTTGATAATTGTGGGCAATGTTAGAAATTTCATGAGAAACAAGAATTATGTAAAAGGATTGATGTAAGTCATTGTTTCCAGGAGAAAGGGAGACAGGAGTGTAAAAAAGTGTTGTTTTTGGACGGCAATGAAGAAATGACTATATTTTGCGATTTCTCCTGCTCAGAAAGACTTAGAAAGTTGATAATTGTGGGCAATGTTAGAAATGTCAGGAGAAACAAGAATTATGTAAAAGGATTGATGTAAGTCATTGTTTCCAAGAGAAAGGGAGACTGGAGTGTAAAAAAGCGTTGTTTTTGGACTGCAATGAAGAAATGACTATGTTCTGCGATTTCTCCTGCTCAAAAAGACTTAGAAAGTTGATAATTGTGGGCAATGTTAGAAATGTCAGGAGAAACAAGAATTATGTGAAAGTATTGATGTAAGTCATTGTTTCCAAGAGAAAGGGAGACAGGAGTGTAAAAAAGCGTTGTTTTTGGACGGCAATAAAGAAATGACTATATTTTGCGGTTTCTCCTGCTCAGAAAGACTTAGAAAGTTGATAATTGTGGGCAATGTTAGAAATGTCAGGAGAAACAAGAATTATGTAAAAGGATTGATGTAAGTCATTGTTTCCAAGAGAAATGGAGACAGGAGTGTAAAAAAGCGTTGTTTTTGGACTGCAATGAAGAAATGACTATGTTCTGCGATTTCTCCTGCTCAAAAAGACTTAGGAAGTTGATAATTGTGGGCAATGTTAGAAATGTCAGGAGAAACAAGAATTATGTAAAAGGATTGATGTAAGTCATTGTTTCCAAGAGAAAGGGAGACTGGAGTGTAAAAAAGCATTGTTTTTGGACGGCAATGAATAAATGACTGTTTTGCGATTTCTCTTGCTCAGAAAGACTTAGAAAGTTGATAATTGTGGGCAATGTTAGAAATGTCAGGAGAAACAAGAATTATGTAAAAGTATTGATGTAAGTCATTGTTTCCAAGAGAAAGGGAGACAGGAGTGTAAAAAAGTGTTGTTTTTGGACGGCAATGAAGAAATGACTATGTTTTGCGATTTCTCCTGCTCAGAAAGACTTAGAAAGTTGATAATTGTGGGCAATGTTAGAAATGTCATGAGAAACAAGAATTATGTAAAAGTATTGATGTAAGTCATTGTTTCCAAGAGAAATGGAGACAGGAGTGTAAAAAAGCGTTGTTTTTGGACTGCAATGAAGAAATGACTATGTTCTGCGATTTCTCCTGCTCAAAAAGACTTAGGAAGTTGATAATTGTGGGCAATGTTAGAAATGTCAGGAGAAACAAGAATTATGTAAAAGGATTGATGTAAGTCATTGTTTCCAAGAGAAAGGGAGACTGGAGTGTAAAAAAGCATTGTTTTTGGACGGCAATGAATAAATGACTGTTTTGCGATTTCTCTTGCTCAGAAAGACTTAGAAAGTTGATAATTGTGGGCAATGTTAGAAATGTCAGGAGAAACAAGAATTATGTAAAAGTATTGATGTAAGTCATTGTTTCCAAGAGAAAGGGAGACAGGAGTGTAAAAAAGTGTTGTTTTTGGACGGCAATGAAGAAATGACTATGTTTTGCGATTTCTCCTGCTCAGAAAGACTTAGAAAGTTGATAATTGTGGGCAATGTTAGAAATGTCATGAGAAACAAGAATTATGTAAAAGGATTGATGTAAGTCATTGTTTCCAGGAGAAAGGGAGACAGGAGTGTAAAAAAGCGTTGTTTTTGGACGGCAATGAAGAAATGACTATATTTTGCGGTTTCTCCTGCTCAGAAAGACTTAGAAAGTTGATAATTGTGGGCAATGTTAGAAATGTCAGGAGAAACAAGAATTATGTAAAAGGATTGATGTAAGTCATTGTTTCCAAGAGAAATGGAGACAGGAGTGTAAAAAAGCGTTGTTTTTGGACTGCAATGAAGAAATGACTATGTTCTGCGATTTCTCCTGCTCAAAAAGACTTAGAAAGTTGATAATTGTGGGCAATGTTAGAAATGTCAGGAGAAACAAGAATTATGTAAAAGGATTGATGTAAGTCATTGTTTCCAAGAGAAAGGGAGACTGGAGTGTAAAAAAGCATTGTTTTTGGACGGCAATGAATAAATGACTGTTTTGCGATTTCTCTTGCTCAGAAAGACTTAGAAAGTTGATAATTGTGGGCAATGTTAGAAATGTCATGAGAAACAAGAATTGTGTAAAAGGATTGATGTAAGTCATTGTTTCCAGGAGAAGGGGAGACAGGAGTGTAAAAAAGCGTTGTTTTTGGACGGCAATGAAGAAATTACTATATTTTGCGATTTCTCCTGCTCAGAAAGACTTAGAAAGTTGATAATTGTGGGCAATGTTAGAAATGTCATGAGAAACAAGAATTATGTACAAGGATTGATGTAAGTCATTGTTTCCAAGAGAAATGGAGACAGGAGTGTAAAAAAGCATTGTTTTTGGACTGCAATGAAGAAATGACTATGTTCTGCGATTTCTCCTGCTCAAAAAGACTTAGAAAGTTGATAATTGTGGGCAATGTTAGAAATGTCAGGAGAAACAAGAATTATGTAAAAGTATTGATGTAAGTCATTGTTTCCAAGAGAAAGGGAGACAGGAGTGTAAAAAAGTGTTGTTTTTGGACGGCAATGAAGAAATGACTATGTTTTGCGATTTCTCCTGCTCAGAAAGACTTAGAAAGTTGATAATTGTGGGCAATGTTAGAAATGTCATGAGAAACAAGAATTATGTAAAAGGATTGATGTAAGTCATTGTTTCCAGGAGAAAGGGAGACAGGAGTGTAAAAAAGCGTTCTTTTTGGACGGCAATGAAGAAATGACTATATTTTGCGGTTTCTCCTGCTCAGAAAGACTTAGAAAGTTGATAATTGTGGGCAATGTTAGAAATGTCAGGAGAAACAAGAATTATGTAAAAGGATTGATGTAAGTCATTGTTTCCAAGAGAAAGGGAGACAGGAGTGTAAAAAAGTGTTGTTTTTGGACGGCAATGAAGAAATGACTATGTTTTGCGATTTCTCTTGCTCAGAAAGACTTAGAAAGTTGATAATTGTGGGCAATGTTAGAAATTTCATGAGAAACAAGAATTATGTAAAAGGATTGATGTAAGTCATTGTTTCCAGGAGAAAGGGAGACAGGAGTGTAAAAAAGTGTTGTTTTTGGACGGCAATGAAGAAATGACTATATTTTGCGATTTCTCCTGCTCAGAAAGACTTAGAAAGTTGATAATTGTGGGCAATGTTAGAAATGTCAGGAGAAACAAGAATTATGTAAAAGGATTGATGTAAGTCATTGTTTCCAAGAGAAAGGGAGACTGGAGTGTAAAAAAGCGTTGTTTTTGGACTGCAATGAAGAAATGACTATGTTCTGCGATTTCTCCTGCTCAAAAAGACTTAGAAAGTTGATAATTGTGGGCAATGTTAGAAATGTCAGGAGAAACAAGAATTATGTAAAAGTATTGATGTAAGTCATTGTTTCCAAGAGAAAGGGAGACAGGAGTGTAAAAAAGCGTTGTTTTTGGACGGCAATAAAGAAATGACTATATTTTGCGGTTTCTCCTGCTCAGAAAGACTTAGAAAGTTGATAATTGTGGGCAATGTTAGAAATGTCAGGAGAAACAAGAATTATGTAAAAGGATTGATGTAAGTCATTGTTTCCAAGAGAAATGGAGACAGGAGTGTAAAAAAGCGTTGTTTTTGGACTGCAATGAAGAAATGACTATGTTCTGCGATTTCTCCTGCTCAAAAAGACTTAGGAAGTTGATAATTGTGGGCAATGTTAGAAATGTCAGGAGAAACAAAAATTATGTAAAAGGATTGATGTAAGTCATTGTTTCCAAGAGAAAGGGAGACTGGAGTGTAAAAAAGCATTGTTTTTGGACGGCAATGAATAAATGACTGTTTTGCGATTTCTCTTGCTCAGAAAGACTTAGAAAGTTGATAATTGTGGGCAATGTTAGAAATGTCAGGAGAAACAAGAATTATGTAAAAGTATTGATGTAAGTCATTGTTTCCAAGAGAAAGGGAGACAGGAGTGTAAAAAAGTGTTGTTTTTGGACGGCAATGAAGAAATGACTATGTTTTGCGATTTCTCCTGCTCAGAAAGACTTAGAAAGTTGATAATTGTGGGCAATGTTAGAAACGTCAGGAGAAACAAGAATTATGTAAAAGTATTGATGTAAGTCATTGTTTCCAAGAGAAATGGAGACAGGAGTGTAAAAAAGCGTTGTTTTTGGACTGCAATGAAGAAATGACTATGTTCTGCGATTTCTCCTGCTCAAAAAGACTTAGGAAGTTGATAATTGTGGGCAATGTTAGAAATGTCAGGAGAAACAAGAATTATGTAAAAGGATTGATGTAAGTCATTGTTTCCAAGAGAAAGGGAGACTGGAGTGTAAAAAAGCATTGTTTTTGGACGGCAATGAATAAATGACTGTTTTGCGATTTCTCTTGCTCAGAAAGACTTAGAAAGTTGATAATTGTGGGCAATGTTAGAAATGTCAGGAGAAACAAGAATTATGTAAAAGTATTGATGTAAGTCATTGTTTCCAAGAGAAAGGGAGACAGGAGTGTAAAAAAGTGTTGTTTTTGGACGGCAATGAAGAAATGACTATGTTTTGCGATTTCTCCTGCTCAGAAAGACTTAGAAAGTTGATAATTGTGGGCAATGTTAGAAATGTCATGAGAAACAAGAATTATGTAAAAGGATTGATGTAAGTCATTGTTTCCAGGAGAAAGGGAGACAGGAGTGTAAAAAAGCGTTGTTTTTGGACGGCAATGAAGAAATGACTATATTTTGCGGTTTCTCCTGCTCAGAAAGACTTAGAAAGTTGATAATTGTGGGCAATGTTAGAAATGTCAGGAGAAACAAGAATTATGTAAAAGGATTGATGTAAGTCATTGTTTCCAAGAGAAATGGAGACAGGAGTGTAAAAAAGCGTTGTTTTTGGACTGCAATGAAGAAATGACTATGTTCTGCGATTTCCCCTGCTCAAAAAGACTTAGAAAGTTGATAATTGTGGGCAATGTTAGAAATGTCAGGAGAAACAAGAATTATGTAAAAGGATTGATGTAAGTCATTGTTTCCAAGAGAAAGGGAGACTGGAGTGTAAAAAAGCATTGTTTTTGGACGGCAATGAATAAATGACTGTTTTGCGATTTCTCTTGCTCAGAAAGACTTAGAAAGTTGATAATTGTGGGCAATGTTAGAAATGTCATGAGAAACAAGAATTGTGTAAAAGGATTGATGTAAGTCATTGTTTCCAGGAGAAGGGGAGACAGGAGTGTAAAAAAGCGTTGTTTTTGGACGGCAATGAAGAAATTACTATATTTTGCGATTTCTCCTGCTCAGAAAGACTTAGAAAGTTGATAATTGTGGGCAATGTTAGAAATGTCATGAGAAACAAGAATTATGTAAAAGGATTGATGTAAGTCATTGTTTCCAAGAGAAATGGAGACAGGAGTGTAAAAAAGCGTTGTTTTTGGACTGCAATGAAGAAATGACTATGTTCTGCGATTTCTCCTGCTCAAAAAGACTTAGAAAGTTGATAATTGTGGGCAATGTTAGAAATGTCAGGAGAAACAAGAATTATGTAAAAGTATTGATGTAAGTCATTGTTTCCAAGAGAAAGGGAGACAGGAGTGTAAAAAAGTGTTGTTTTTGGACGGCAATGAAGAAATGACTATGTTTTGCGATTTCTCCTGCTCAGAAAGACTTAGAAAGTTGATAATTGTGGGCAATGTTAGAAATGTCATGAGAAACAAGAATTATGTAAAAGGATTGATGTAAGTCATTGTTTCCAGGAGAAAGGGAGACAGGAGTGTAAAAAAGCGTTCTTTTTGGACGGCAATGAAGAAATGACTATATTTTGCGGTTTCTCCTGCTCAGAAAGACTTAGAAAGTTGATAATTGTGGGTAATGTTAGAAATGTCAGGAGAAACAAGAATTATGTAAAAGGATTGATGTAAGTCATTGTTTCCAAGAGAAATGGAGACAGGAGTGTAAAAAAGCGTTGTTTTTGGACTGCAATGAAGAAATGACTATGTTCTGCGATTTCTCCTGCTCAAAAGACTTAGAAAGTTGATAATTGTGGGCAATGTTAGAAATGTCAGGAGAAACAAGAATTATGTAAAAGGATTGATGTAAGTCATTGTTTCCAAGAGAAAGGGAGACAGGAGTGTAAAAAAGTGTTGTTTTTGGACGGCAATGAAGAAATGACTATGTTTTGCGATTTCTCTTGCTCAGAAAGACTTAGAAAGTTGATAATTGTGGGCAATGTTAGAAATGTCATGAGAAACAAGAATTATGTAAAAGGATTGATGTAAGTCATTGTTTCCAGGAGAAAGAGGAGAGACAGGAGTGTAAAAAAGTGTTGTTTTTGGACGGCAATGAAGAAATGACTATATTTTGCGATTTCTCCTGCTCAGAAAGACTTAGAAAGTTGATAATTGTGGGCAATGTTAGAAATGTCATGAGAAACAAGAATTATGTAAAAGGATTGATGTAAGTCATTGTTTCCAGGAGAAAGGGAGACAGGAGTGTAAAAAAAGCGTTGTTTTTGGACGGCAATGAAGAAATTACTATATTTTGCGATTTCTCCTGCTCAGAAAGACTTAGAAAGTTGATAATTGTGGGCAATGTTAGAAATGTCATGAGAAACAAGAATTATGTAAAAGGATTGATGTAAGTCATTGTTTCCAGGAGAAAGGGAGACAGGAGTGTAAAAAAGCGTTGTTTTTGGACGGCAATGAAGAAATGACTATATTTTGCGGTTTCTCCTGCTCAGAAAGACTTAGAAAGTTGATAATTGTGGGCAATGTTAGAAATGTCAGGAGAAACAAGAATTATGTAAAAGGATTGATGTAAGTCATTGTTTCCAAGAGAAATGGAGACAGGAGTGTAAAAAAGCGTTGTTTTTGGACTGCAATGAAGAAATGACTATGTTCTGCGATTTCTCCTGCTCAAAAAGACTTAGAAAGTTGATAATTGTGGGCAATGTTAGAAATGTCAGGAGAAACAAGAATTATGTAAAAGTATTGATGTAAGTCATTGTTTCCAAGAGAAAGGGAGACAGGAGTGTAAAAAAGTGA
>NW_027447430.1:0-31469 GCF_038048845.1 Mixophyes fleayi | reverse complement strand
TCAATTCATGATTCATAATTCATGATTTGATTCATGATTCAGGATTCAATTAATGATTCATGATTCAATTCATGATTCATGATTCATGATTTAATTCATGATTAATGATTTATGATTCATGATTCATGATTCATGATTCATGATTCATGATTAGATTCATGATTCATGATTCATGATTTATGATTCATGATTCAATTCATGATTCATGATTCATGATTCGATTCATGATTCATGATTAATGATTAATGATTTAATTCATGATTCATGATTCAATTCATGATTCATGATTCATGATTTATGATTTATGATTCGATTCATGATTCATCATTTATGATTCAATTCATGATTCATGATTCATGATTCAATTCATGATTCATGATTCAATTCATGATTCATGATTCAAGATTCATGATTCATGATTCAATTCATGATTCATGATTTGATTTATGATTCATGATTCATGATTCAATTCATGATTCATGATTCATGATTCAATTCATGATTCATGATTAATGATTCATGATTCAATTCATGATTCAATTCATGATTCTTGATTCATGATTCATGATTCAATTCATGATTCATGATTCGATTCATGATTCTTGATTCATGATTCATAATTTGATTAATGATTCATGATTCATGATTCAATTCATGATTCATGATTCATGATTCATTATTCATGATTCGATTCATGATTCATGATTCGATTCATGATTCATGATTCATGATTCAATTTATGATTCTTGATTCATGATTCAAGATTCTATTCATGATTCATGATTTGATTCATGATTCAAGATTCATGATTCATGATTCGATTTATGATTCATGATTCAATTCATGATTCAATTCATGATTCATGATTCATTATTCATGATTCGATTCATGATTCATGATTCAATTCATGATTCATGATTCAATTCATAATTCATGAGTCGATTCATGATTCATGATTCATGATTCAATTCATGATTCATGATTCATGATTCATGATTCATGATTCAATTCATGATTCAATTCATGATTCATGATTCATGATTAATGATTCAATGCATGATTCATGATTCAATTCATGATTCATGATTCAAGATTCATGATTCATGATTCAATTCATGATTCATGATTCGATTTATGATTCATGATTCATGATTCAATTCATGATTCATGATTCATGATTCATGATTCATGATTTATGATTCAATTCATGATTCATGATTCAATCAATGATTCATGATTCATGATTCAATTCATGATTCATGATTCGATTCATGATTCATGATTAATGATTCATGATTCGATTCATGATTCATGATTCATGATTTAATACATGATTCATGATTCATGATTCGATTCATGATTCATGATTCATGATTCAATTTATGATTCATGATTCATGAATCATGATTTATGATTCGATTCATGATTCATGATTTATGATTCAATTCATGATTCATGATTCATGATTAATGATTCAATGCATGATTCATGATTCAATTCATGATTCATGATTCAAGATTCATGATTCATGATTCAATTCATGATTCATGATTCGATTTATGATTCATGATTCATGATTCAATTCATGATTCATGATTCATGATTCATGATTCATGATTCATGATTCAATTCATGATGCATAATTCATGATTCATGATTCAATTCATGATTCATAATTCATGATTCATGATTCATGATTCGATTCATGATTCATGATTTATGATTCAATTTATGATTCATGATTCATGATTCATGATTCATGATTCATAATTCATGATTCATGATTCATGATTCGATTCATGATTCATGATTCATGATTCATGATTCATTATTTATGATTCGATTCATGATTCATGATTCAATTATTGATTCATGATTCATGATTCATGATTTATGATTCATGATTCATGATTCATGATTCATGACTCATGATTCGATTCATGATTCATGATTCATGATTAATGACTCATGATTCGATTCATGATTCATGATTAACGATTCATGATTCGATTCATGATTCATGATTTAATTCATGATTCATGATTCATGATTCAATTCATGATTCATGATTCATGATTCGATTCATGATTCATGATTCATGATTAATGATTTGATTCATGATTCATGATTCATGATTCAATTCATGATTCATGATTCATGATTTATGATTCGATTCATGATTCATGATTTATGATTCAATTCATGATTCATGATTCATGATTCAATTCATGATTCATGATTCAATTCATGATTGATGATTTAAGATTCATGATTCATGATTCAATTCATGATTCATGATTTGATTTATGATTCATGATTCATGATTCATGATTCAATTCATGATTCAATTCATGATTCTTGATTCATGATTCATGATTCAATTCATGATTCATGATTCGATTCATGATTCTTGATTCATGATTTATGATTTGATTAATGATTCATGATTCATGATTCAATTCATGATTCATGATTCATGATTCATGATTCATGATTCAATTCATGATTCATAATTCATAATTCATGATTCATGATTCAATTCATGATTCATGATTCGATTCATGATTCTTGATTCATGATTCATGATTTGATTAATGATTCATGATTCATGATTCAATTCATGATTCATGATTCATGATTCATGATTCAATTCATGATTCATAATTCATGATTCATGATTCAATTCATGATTCATAATTCATGATTCATGATTTGATTCATGATTCAGGATTCAATAAATGATTCATGATTCATGATTCAATTCATGATTCATGATTCATGATTCAATTCATTATTCATGATTCATGATTTATGATTAGATTCATGATTCATGATTCATGATTTAATTCATGATTCATGATTCATGATTCAATTCATGATTCATGATTCATGATTCGATTCATGATTCATGATTAATGATTAATGATTTGATTCATGATTCATGATTCATGATTCATGATTCATGATTTATGATTTATGATTCGATTCATGATTCATCATTTATGATTCAATTCATGATTCATGATTCATGATTCAATTCATGATTCATGATTCAATTCATGATTCATGATTCAAGATTCATGATTCATGATTCAATTCATGATTCATGATTTGATTTATGATTCATGATTCATGATTCAATTCATGATTCATGATTCATGATTCATGATTCATGATTCAATTCATGATTCATGATTCAATTCATGATTCATGATTAATGATTCATGATTCAATTCATGATTCAATTCATGATTCTTGATTCATGATTCATGATTCAATTCATGATTCATGATTCGATTTATGATTCATGATTCATGATTCAATTCATGATTCATGATTCATGATTCATGATTCATGATTCATGATTCAATTCATGATTCATGAATCATGATTCAATTCATGATGCATAATTCATGATTCATGATTCAATTCATGATTCATAATTCATGATTCATGATTCATGATTCGATTCATGATTCATGATTCGATTTATGATTCATGATTCATGATTCAATTCATGATTCATGATTCATGATTCATGATTCATGATTCATGATTCAATTCATGATTCATGAATCATGATTCAATTCATGATGCATAATTCATGATTCATGATTCAATTCATGATTCATAATTCATGATTCATGATTCATGATTCAATTCATGATTCATGATTCGATTCATGATTCTTGATTCATGATTCATGATTTGATTAATGATTCATGATTCATGATTCAATTCATGATTCATGATTCATGATTCATGATTCAATTCATGATTCATAATTCATGATTCATGATTCAATTCATGATTCATAATTCATGATTCATGATTTGATTCATGATTCAGGATTCAATTAATGATTCATGATTCATGATTCAATTCATGATTCATGATTCATGATTCAATTCATTATTCATGATTCATGATTTATGATTAGATTCATGATTCATGATTCATGATTTAATTCATGATTCATGATTCATGATTCAATTCATGATTCATGATTCATGATTCGATTCATGATTCATGATTAATGATTAATGATTTGATTCATGATTCATGATTCATGATTCAATTCATGATTCATGATTCATGATTTATGATTTATGATTCGATTCATGATTCATCATTTATGATTCAATTCATGATTCATGATTCATGATTCAATTCATGATTCATGATTCAATTCATGATTCATGATTCAAGATTCATGATTCATGATTCAATTCATGATTCATGATTTGATTTATGATTCATGATTCATGATTCAATTCATGATTCATGATTCATGATTCATGATTCAATTCATGATTCATGATTCAATTCATGATTCATGATTAATGATTCATGATTCAATTCATGATTCAATTCATGATTCTTGATTCATGATTCATGATTCAATTCATGATTCATGATTCGATTCATGATTCTTGATTCATGATTCATAATTTGATTAATGATTCATGATTCATGATTCAATTCATGATTCATGATTCATGATTCATTATTCATGATTCGATTCATGATTCATGATTCGATTCATGATTCATGATTCATGATTCAATTTATGATTCTTGATTCATGATTCAAGATTCAATTCATGATTCATGATTCGATTCATGATTCAAGATTCATGATTCATGATTCGATTCATGATTCATGATTCAATTCATGATTCAATTCATGATTCATGATTCATTATTCATGATTCGATTCATGATTCATGATTCAATTCATGATTCATGATTCAATTCATAATTCATGAGTCGATTCATGATTCATGATTCATGATTCAATTCATGATTCATGATTCATGATTCATGATTCATGATTCAATTCATGATTCAATTCATGATTCATGATTCATGATTAATGATTCAATGCATGATTCATGATTCAATTCATGATTCATGATTCAAGATTCATGATTCATGATTCAATTCATGATTCATGATTCGATTTATGATTCATGATTCATGATTCAATTCATGATTCATGATTCATGATTCATGATTCATGATTCAATTCATGATTCATGATTCATGATTCATGATTCAATTCATGATTCATGAACCATGATTCAATTCATGATGCATAATTCATGATTCATGATTCAATTCATGATTCATGAAACATGATTCAATTCATGATGCATAATTCTTGATTCATGATTCAATTAATGATTCATGATTTAAATAATGATTCATGACTCAATTCATGATTCGATTCATGATTCAATTCATGATTCATGATTCAATTCATGATTCATGATTCATGATTCAATTCATTATTCACGATTCTATTCATGATTCATGATTCATGATTCAAGATTCATGATTCAATTCATGATTCCTGATTCAATTCATGATTCGATTCCTGATTCAATTCATGATTCATGATTCAATTCATGATTCATGATTCATGATTCAATTCATTATTCATGATTCTATTCATGATTCATGATTCAAGATTCAATCATGATTCATGATTCATGACTCATGATTCATGATTAATGATTCAATTCATGATTCATGATTCATGATTCAATTCATGATTCATGATTCGATACATGATTCATGATTCATGATTCAATTCATGATTCATGATTTATGATTCAATTCATGATTCATGATTCATGATTTATGATTCAATTCATGATTCATGATTAATGATTCATGATTCGATTTATGAATCATGATTCATGATTCAATTCATGATTCATGATTCAATTCATGATTCATGATTCAATTCATGATTCGATTCCTGATTCAATTCATGATTCATGATTCAATTCATGATTCATGATTCATGATTCAATTCATTATTCATGATTCTATTCATGATTCATGATTCATGATTCAAGATTCAATTAATGATTCATGACTCATGATTCATGATTAATGATTCAATTCATGATTCATGGTTCGATTCATGATTCATGATTCATGATTCAATTCATGATTCATGATTTATAATTCAATTCATGATTCATGATTCATGATTTATGATTTAATTCATGATTCATGATTAATGATTCATGATTCATGATTCAATTCATGATTCATAATTCATGATTCATGATTTATGATTTGATTCATGATTTATGATTCAATTCATGATTCATGATTCAATCAATGATTCATGATTCATGATTCAATTCATGATTCATGATTCATGATTAATGATTCATGATTCGATTCATGATTCATGATTCATGATTTAATACATGATTCATGATTCAATTCATGATTCATGATTCATGATTCAATTCATGATTCATGATTCATGATTCATGATTCATGATTCAATTCATGATTCATGAATCATGATTCAATTCATGATGCATAATTCATGATTCATGATTTAATTCATGATTCATGATTCATGATTCATGATTCGATTCATGATTCATGATTTATAATTCAATTCATGATTCATGATTCATGATTCATGATTCATGATTCAATTCATGATTCATAATTCATGATTCATGATTCAATTCATGATTCATGATTCATGATTCATGATTTGAATCATGATTCAGGATTCAATTCATGATTCATGATTCATGATTCATTATTTATGATTCGATTCATGATTCATGATTCAATTAATGATTCATGATTCATGATTCATGATTTATGATTCATGATTCATGATTCATGATTCATGACTCATGATTCGATTAATGATTCATGATTCATGATTAATGACTCATGATTCGATTCATTATTCATGATTCATGATTAATGATTCATGATTCGATTCATGATTCATGATTTATGATTTAATTCATGATTCATGATTCATGATTCAATTCATGATTCATGATTCATGATTCGATTCATGATTCATGATTCATGATTAATGATTTGATTCATGATTCATGATTGATGATTCAATTCATGATTCATGATTGATGATTTATGATTCGATTCATGATTCATGATTTATGATTCAATTCATGATTCATGATTCATGATTCAATTCATGATTCATGATTCATGATTTATGATTCGATTCATGATTCATGATTTATGATTCAATTCATGATTCATGATTCATGATTCAATTCATGATTCATGATTCAATTCATGATTGATGATTTAAGATTCATGATTCATGATTCAATTCATGATTCATGATTTGATTTATGATTCATGATTCATGATTCAATTCATGATTCATGATTCATGATTCATGATTCATGATTCAATTCATGATTCATGATTCATGAATTAATTCATGATTCATGATTCATGATTCATGATTCAATTCATGATTCAATTTATGATTCTTGATTCATGATTCATGATTCAATTCATGATTCATGATTCGATTCATGATTCTTGATTCATGATTCATGATTTGATTAATGATTCATGATTCATGATTCAATTCATGATTCATGATTCATGATTCATGATTCATGATTCAATTCATGATTCATAATTCATGATTCATGATTCATGATTCAATTCATGATTCATGATTCATGATTCATGATTCTTGATTCATGATTCATGATTTGATTAATGATTCATGATTCATGATTCAATTCATGATTCATGATTCATGATTCATGATTCATAATTCAATTCATGATTCATTATTCATGATTCATGATTCAATTCATGATTCATAATTCATGATTCATGATTCATGATTTGATTCATGATTCAGGATTCAATTCATGATTCATGATTCATGATTCATCATTCATTATTTATGATTCGATTCATGATTCATGATTCAATTAATGATTCATGATTCATGATTCAATTCATGATTCATGATTCATGATTTAATTCATGATTAATAATTTATGATTCATGATTCATGATTCATGATTCATGACTCATGATTCGATTCATGATTCACGATTCATGATTAATGATTCATGATTCGATTCATGATTCATGATTCATGATTTAATTCATGATTCATGATTCATGATTCAATTCATGATTCATGATTCATGATTCGATTCATGATTCATGATTCATGATAAATGATTTGATTCATGATTCATGATTCATGATTCATGATTCAATTCATGATTCATGATTCATGATTTATGATTTATGATTCGATTCATGATTCATGATTTATGATTCAATTCATGATTCATGATTCATGATTCAATTCATGATTCATGATTCAATTCATGATTCCTGATTTGATTTATGATTCATGATTCATGATTCAATTCATGATTCATGATTCATGATTCATGATTCATGATTCAATTCATGATTCATGATTCATGATTCAATTCATGATTCATGATTCATGATTCAATTCATGATTCATGATTAATGATTCATGATTCAATTCATGATTCAATTCATGATTCTTGATTCAATTCATGATTCAATTCATGATTCTTGATTCATGATTCATGATTCTTGATTCATGATTCATAATTTGATTAATGATTCATTATTCATGATTCGATTCATGATTCATGATTCAATTTATGATTCTTGATTCATGATTCAAGATTCAATTCATGATTCATGATTCGATTCATGATTCTTGATTCATGATTCGATTCATGATTCATGATTCAATTCATGATTCAATTCATGATTCATGATTCATTATTCATGATTCGATTCATGATTTATGATTTAATTCATGATTCATGATTCAATTCATAATTCATGAGTCGATTCATGATTCATGATTCATGATTCAATTCATGATTCATGATTCATGATTCATGATTCATGATTCATGATTCAATTCATGATTCAATTCATGATTTATTATTCATAATTCAATTCATGATTCATGATTAAATTTATGATTCATGATTCATGATTCCTGATTAAATTCATGATTCATAATTCATGATTCATGATTCAATTCATGATTCATGATTCATGATTCATTGTATGATTCATGATTCATGATTCAATTAATGATTCATGATTTAAATCATGATTCATGACTCAATTCATGATTTGATTCATGATTCAATTCATGATTCATGATTCGATTTATGAATCATGATTCATGATTCAATTCATGATTCATGATTCATGATTCAATTCATGATTCATGATTCAATTCATGATTCGATTCCTGATTCAATTCATGATTCATGATTCAATTCATGATTCATGATTCAATTCATTATTCATGATTCTATTCATGATTTATGATTCAATTCATGATTCATGATTTGAGTCATGATTCATGATTCAATTCATGATTCGATTCATGATTCATGATTCAATTCATGATTCATGATTCATGATTCATGATTTGATTCATGATTCATGATTCATGATTCAATTCATGATTCATGATTCATGATTCATGATTCATGATTCAAGATTCAATTCATGATTCATGATTCAATTTATGATTCATGATTCGATTCATGATTCATGATTCAATTCATGATTCATGATTAATGATTTGATTCATGATTCATGATTCATGATTCAATTCATAAATCATGATTCATGATTTATGATTTATGATTCGATTCATGATTCATGATTTATGATTCAATTCATGATTCATGATTCATGATTCAATTCATGATTCATGATTCAATTCATGATTCATGACTCAAGATTCATGATTCATGATTCAATTCATGATTCATGATTTGATTTATGATTCATGATTCATGATTCAATTCATGATTTATGATTCATGATTCAATTCATGATTCATGATTCAATTCATGATTCATGATTCATGATTCATGATTCAATTCATGATTCAATTCATGATTCTTAATTCATGATCCATGATTCAATTCATGATTCATGATTCGATTCATGATTCTTGATTCATGATTCATGATTCGATTCATGATTCATGATTCAATTCATGATTCAATTCATGATTCATGATTCATTATTCATGATTCATGATTCGATTCATGATTCATGATTTGATTTATGATTCATGATTCATGATTCAATTTATGATTCTTGATTCATGATTCAAGATTCAATTCATGATTCATGATTCGATTCATGATTCTTGATTCATGATTCATGATTCGATTCATGATTCATGATTCAATTCATGATTCAATTCATGATTCATGATTCATTATTCATGATTTGATTCATGATTCATGAATTATGATTCATGATTCATGATTCAATTCATGATTCATTATTCATAATTCAATTCATGATTCATGATTTGATTCATGATTCATGATTCAATTTATGATTCATGATTCATGATTCAATTCATGATTCATGATTCATGATTCAATTCATGATTCATGATTCATTATTCATGATTCATGATTCAATTCATGATTCATAATTCATGATTCATGATTCAATTCATGATTCATGATTCATGATTCATTGTATGATTCATGATTCATGATTCAATTAATGATTCATGATTTAAATCATGATTCATGACTCAATTCATGATTCGATTCATGATTCAATTCATGATTCATGATTCAATTTATGAATCATGATTCATGATTCAATTCATGATTCATGATTCATGATTCAATTCATGATTCGATTCCTGATTCAATTCATAATTCATGATTCAATTCATGATTCATGATTCAATTCATTATTCATGATTCTATTCATGATTTATGATTCAATTCATGATTCATGATTCATTATTCATGATTCATGATTCGATTCATGATTCATGATTTGATTTATGATTCATGATTCATGATTCAATTCATGATTCTTGATTCATGATTCATGATTCGATTCATGATTTATGATTCAATTCATGATTCAATTCATGATTCATGATTCATTATTCATGATTTGATTCATGATTCATGAATTATGATTCATGATTCATGATTCAATTCATGATTCATTATTCATAATTCAATTCATGATTCATGATTTGATTCATGATTCATGATTCAATTTATGATTCATGATTCATGATTCAATTCATGATTCATAATTCATGATTCATGATTCAATTCATGATTCATGATTCATGATTCATTGTATGATTCATGATTCATGATTCATGATTTAAATCATGATTCATGACTCAATTCATTATTCGATTCATGATTCAATTCATGATTCATGATTCGATTTATGAATCATGATTCATGATTCAATTCATGATTCATGATTCATGATTCAATTCATGATTCGATTCCTGATTTAATTCATGATTCATGATTCAATTCATGATTCATGATTCAATTCATTATTCAAGATTCAATTCATGATTCATGATTCGATTCATGATTCTTGATTCATGATTCATGATTCGATTCATGATTCATGATTCAATTCATGATTCAATTCATGATTCATGATTCATTATTCATGATTCGATTCATGATTCATGATTTAATTCATGATTCATGATTCAATTCATAATTCATGAGTCGATTCATGATTCATGATTCATGATTCAATTCATGATTCATGATTCATGATTCATGATTCATGATTCAATTCATGATTCAATTCATGATTTATTATTCATAATTCAATTCATGATTCATGATTAAATTTATGATTCATGATTCATGATTCAATTCATGATTCATGATTCCTGATTAAATTCATGATTCATAATTCATGATTCATGATTCAATTCATGATTCATGATTCATGATTCATTGTATGATTCATGATTCATGATTCAATTAATGATTCATGATTTAAATCATGATTCATGACTCAATTCATGATTTGATTCATGATTCAATTCATGATTCATGATTCAATTTATGAATCATGATTCATGATTCAATTCATGATTCATGATTCAATTCATGATTCATGATTCAATTCATGATTCGATTCCTGATTCAATTCATGATTCATGATTCAATTCATGATTCATGATTCAATTCATTATTCATGATTCTATTCATGATTTATGATTCAATTCATGATTCATGATTTGAGTCATGATTCATGATTCGATTCATGATTCATGATTCGATTCATGATTCATGATTCAATTCATGATTCATGATTCATGATTCATGATTTGATTCATGATTCATGATTCATGATTCAATTCATGATTCATGATTCATGATTCATGATTCATGATTCAAGATTCAATTCATGATTCATGATTCAATTTATGATTCATGATTCGATTCATGATTCATGATTCAATTCATGATTCATGATTTATGATTCAATTCATGATTCATGATTCATGATTCAATTCATGATTCATGATTCAATTAATGATTCATGATTCATGATTCAATTCATGATTCATGATTTAATTCATGATTAATGATTTATGATTCATGATTCATGATTCATGACTCATGATTCGATTCATGATTTATGATTTATGATTCGATTCATAATTCATGATTTATGATTCAATTCATGATTCATGATTCATGATTCAATTCATGATTCATGATTCAATTCATGATTCATGACTCAAGATTCATGATTCATGATTCAATTCATGATTCATGATTTGATTTATGATTCATGATTCATGATTCAATTCATGATTCATGATTCATGATTCAATTCATGATTCATGATTCAATTCATGATTCATGATTCAATTCATGATTCATGATTCATGATTCAATTCATGATTCTTAATTCATGATCCATGATTCAATTCATGATTCATGATTCGATTCATGATTCTTGATTCATGATTCATGATTCGATTCATGATTCAATTCATGATTCAATTCATGATTCATGATTCATTATTCATGATTCATGATTCGATTCATGATTTATGATTCGATTCATGATTCATGATTTAATTTATGATTCATGATTCATGATTCAATTTATGATTCTTGATTCATGATTCAAGATTCAATTCATGATTCATGATTCGATTCATGATTCTTGATTCATGATTCATGATTCGATTCATGATTCATGATTCAATTCATGATTCAATTCATGATTCATGATTCATTATTCATGATTTGATTCATGATTCATGAATTATGATTCATGATTCATGATTCAATTCATGATTCATTATTCATAATTCAATTCATGATTCATGATTTGATTCATGATTCATGATTCAATTTATGATTCATGATTCATGATTCAATTCATGATTCATGATTCATGATTCAATTCATGATTCATGATTCATTATTCATGATTCATGATTCAATTCATGATTCATAATTCATGATTCATGATTCAATTCATGATTCATGATTCATTGTATGATTCATGATTCATGATTCAATTAATGATTCATGATTTAAATCATGATTCATGACTCAATTCATGATTCGATTCATGATTCAATTCATGATTCATGATTCAATTTATGAATCATGATTCATGATTCAATTCATGATTCATGATTCATGATTCAATTCATGATTCGATTCCTGATTCAATTCATGATTCATGATTCAATTCATGATTCATGATTCAATTCATTATTCATGATTCTATTCATGATTTATGATTCAATTCATGATTCATGATTCATTATTCATGATTTGATTCATGATTCATGAATTATGATTCATGATTCATGATTCAATTCATGATTCATTATTCATAATTCAATTCATGATTCATGATTTGATTCATGATTCATGATTCAATTTATGATTCATGATTCATGATTCAATTCATGATTCATAATTCATGATTCATGATTCAATTCATGATTCATGATTCATGATTCATTGTATGATTCATGATTCATGATTTAAATCATGATTCATGACTCAATTCATGATTCGATTCATGATTCAATTCATGATTCATGATTCGATTTATGAATCATGATTCATGATTCAATTCATGATTCATGATTCATGATTCAATTCATGATTCGATTCCTGATTCAATTCATGATTCATGATTCAATTCATGATTCATGATTCAATTCATTATTCATGATTCTATTCATGATTTATGATTCAATTCATGATTCATGATTTGATTCATGATTCATGATTCGATTCATGATTCATGATTCATGATTCAATTCATGATTCATGATTCATAATTCATGATTTGATTCATGATTCTTGATTCATGATTCGATTCATGATTCATGATTCAATTCATGATTCATGATTCATGATTCAAGATTCAATTCATGATTCATGATTCAATTCATGATTAATGATTCATGATTCAATTCATGATTCATGATTCATGATTCAAGATTCAATTCATGATTCATGATTCAATTCATGATTCATGATTCGATTCATGATTCATGATTCAATTCATGATTCATGATTTATGATTCAATTCATGATTCATGATTCAATTCATGATTCATAATTCATGATTCATGATTTGATTCATGATTCATGATTCAAATCATGATTCATGATTCATGATTCCTGATTCATGATTTATGATTCGACTCATGATTCATGATTCAATTAATGATTCATGATTCATGATTCAAATCATGATTCATGATTCATGATTTAATTCATAATTAATGATTCTTGATTCATGATTCATGATTCATGATTCATGATTAATGATTCATGATTCGATTCATGATTCATGATTCATGATTCAATTCATGATTCATGATTCATGATTTATGATTTATGATTCGATTCATGATTCATGATTTATGATTTATGATTCGATTCATGATTCATGATTTATGATTCAATTCATGATTCATGATTCATGATTCAATTCATGATTCATGATTCAATTCATGATTCATGATTCATGATTTATGATTCGATTCATGATTCATGATTTATGATTTATGATTCGATTCATGATTCATGATTTATGATTCAATTCATGATTCATGATTCATGATTCAATTCATGATTCATGATTCATGATTCAATTCATGATTCATGATTCAATTCATGATTCATGATTCATGATTCAATTCATGATTCATGATTCATGATTCATGATTCAATTCATGATTCAATTCATGATTCTTAATTCATGATTCATGATTCAATTCATGATTCATGATTCGATTCATGATTCAATTCATGATTCATGATTCATTATTCATGATTCATGATTCGATTCATGATTCATGATTTGATTTATGATTCATGATTCATGATTCAATTTATGATTCTTGATTCATGATTCAAGATTCAATTCATGATTCATGATTCGATTCATGATTCTTGATTCATGATTCATGATTCGATTCATGATTCATGATTCAATTCATGATTCAATTCATGATTCATGATTCATTATTCATGATTCGATTCATGATTCATGATTCAATTCATGATTCATGATTCAATTCATAATTCATGAGTCGATTCATGATTCATGATTCATGATTCAATTCATGATTCATGAATTATGATTCATGATTCATGATTCAATTCATGATTCATTATTCATAATTCAATTCATGATTCATGATTTGATTCATGATTCATGATTCAATTTATGATTCATGATTCATTATTCATGATTCATGATTCAATTCATGATTCATAATTCATGATTCATGATTCAATTCATGATTCATGATTTAAATCATGATTCATGACTCAATTCATGATTCGATTCATGATTTAATTCATGATTCATGATTCGATTTATGAATCATTAATTCATGATTCAATTCATGATTCATGATTCATGATTCAATTCATGATTCATGATTCAATTCATGATTCGATTCCTGATTCAATTCATGATTCATGATTCAATTCATGATTCATGATTCAATTCATTATTCATGATTCTATTCATGATTTATGATTCAATTCATGATTCATGATTTGATTCATGATTCATGATTCGATTCATGATTCATGATTCATGATTCAATTCATGATTCATGATTCATAATTCATGATTTGATTCATGATTCTTGATTCATGATTCGATTCATGATTCATGATTCATGATTCAATTCATGATTCATGATTCATGATTCAATTCATGATTCATGATTCATGATTCAAGATTCAATTCATGATTCATGATTCAATTCATGATTCATGATTCGATTCATGATTCATGATTCAATTCATGATTCATGATTTATGATTCAATTCATGATTCATGATTCATGATTCAATTCATGATTCATAATTCATGATTCATGATTTGATTCATGATTCATGATTCAAATCATGATTCATGATTCATGATTCATGATTTATGATTCGACTCATGATTCATGATTCAATTAATGATTCATGATTCATGATTCAAATCATGATTCATGATTCATGATTTAATTCATAATTAATGATTCTTGATTCATGATTCATGATTCATGATTCATGATTCATGATTAATGATTCATGATTCGATTCATGATTCATGATTCATGATTTAATTCATGATTCATGATTCATGATTCAATTCATGATTCATGATTCATGATTCATGATTCGATTCATGATTCATGATTCATGATTTGATTCATGATTCATGATTCATGATTCAATTCATGATTCATGAATCATGATTTATGATTGGATTCATGATTCATGATTTATGATTCAATTTATGATTCATGATTCAAGATTCATGATTCAATTCATGATTCATGATTCAATTCATGATTCATGATTCATGATTCATGATTCAATTCATGTTTCATGATTCGATTCATGATTCATGATTCATGATTCAATTCATGATTCATGATTCATGATTCAATTCATGATTCATGATTCAATTCATGATTCATGATTCAAGATTCATGATTCAATTCATGATTCATGAATCATGATTCAATTCATGATGCATAATTCATGATTCATGATTCAATTCATGATTCATGATTCATGATTCAATTCATGATTCATATTTTATGATTCAATTCATGATTCATGATTCATGATTCAATTCATGATTCATAATTCATGATTCATGACTCAAATTATGATTCATAATTCATGATTCATGATTCATGATTTGATTCATGATTCATGATTCAATTCATGATTCATGATTCATGAATCATGATTCATGATTTATGATTCGATTCATGATTCATGATTCAATTAATGATTCATGATTCATGATTTAATTCATGATTAATGATTAATGATTAATGATTAATGATTCATGATTCGATTCATGATTCATGATTCGATTCATGATTCATGATTCATGATTTAATTCATGATTCATGATTCATGATTCATGATTCAAGATTCAATTCATGATTCATGATTCATGATTCAATTCATGATTTATGATTCAATTCATGATTCATGATTTGATTCATGATACATGATTCATGATTCAATTCATGATTCATGATTTATGATTCAATTCATGATTCATAATTCATGATTCATGATTTGATTCATGATTCATGATTCATGATTCAATTCATGATACATGATTCATGATTCAATTCATGATTCATGATTTATGATTTAATTTATGATTCATGATTCATGATTCATAATTCATGATTCATGATTCATGATTCATGATTCGATTTATGATTCATGATTACTGATTCATGATTCGATTCATGATTCATGATTCATGATTTAATTTATGATTCATGATTCATGATTCGATTCATGATTCATGATTCATGAATCATGATTTATGATTCGATTCATGATTCATGATTTATGATTCAATTCATGATTCATGATTCATGATTCAATTCATGATTCATGATTCAATTCATGATTCATGATTCAAGATTCATGATTCATGATTCAATTCATGATTCATGATTCAATTCATGATTCATGATTCAAGATTCATGATTCATGATTTAATTCATGATTCATGATTTAATTCATGATTCATGATTCAATTCATGATTCATGAATCATGATTCAATTCATGATGCATAATTCATGATTCATGATTCAATTCATGATTCATGATTTATGATTCATGATTCATGATTCATAATTTATGATTCAATTCATTATTCATGATTCATGATTCATGATTCATGATTCATGATTCAATTCATGATTCATGATTCATGATTAATGATTTGATTCATGATTCATGATTCAATTCATGATTCATGATTCATGATTCATGATTCATGATTCATGATTCAATTCATGATTCATGATTCATGATTCAATTCAGGATTCATGATTCAATGTATGATTCATGATTCATGATTCAATTCATGATTCATGATTCAATTCATGATTCATGATTCATGATTCAATACATTATTCATGATTCTATTCATGATTTATGATTCAATTCATGATTCAATTCATGATTCATGATTCGATTCATGATTCATGATTCATGATTCATGATTCAAGATTCAATTCATGATTCATGATTCAATTCATGATTCATGAATCATGATTAATGACTCAATTCATGATTCATGATTCATGATTCAATTCATGTTTCATGATTCGATTCATGATTCATGATTCATGATTCAATTCATGATTCATGATTCATGATTCAATTCATGATTCATGATTCAATTCATGATTCATGATTCAATTCATGATTCATGATTCAAGATTCATGATTCAATTCATGATTCATGAATCATGATTCAATTCATGATGCATAATTCATGATTCTTGATTCAATTCATGATTCATGATTCATGATTCATGATTCGATTCATGATTCATAATTTATGATTCAATTCATGATTCATGATTCATGATTCATGATTCATGATTTAATTCATGATTCATAATTCATGATTCATGATTCAATTCATGATTCATAATTCATGATTCATGATTCATGATTTGATTCATGATTCATGATTCAATTCATGATTCATGATTCATGATTCATGATTTATGATTTAATTCATGATTAATGATTCAATTAATGATTCATGATTCATGATTCAATTCATGATTAATGATTCATGATTTAATTCATGATTAATGATTAATGATTCATGATTCATAATTCGATTCATGATTCATGATTCGATTCATGATTCATGATTCATGATTTAATTCATGATTCATGATTCATGATTCAAGATTCATGATTCATGATTCATAATTCGATCCATGATTCATGATTCATGATTAATGATTTAATTCATGATTAATGATTCATGATTCAATTCATGATTCATGATTCGATTCATGATTCATGATTCGATTCATGATTCATGATTCATGATTTAATTCATGATTCATGATTCATGATTCATGATTCATAATTCGATTCATGATTCATGATTCATGATTACTGATTCATGATTCGATTCATGATTCATGATTCATGATTTAATTCATGATTCATGATTCATGATTCGATTCATGATTCATGATTCATGATTCAATTCATGATTCATGATTCATGATTCAGGATTCAATTCATGATTCATGATTCATGATTACTGATTCATGATTCGATTCATGATTCATGATTCAGGATTCAATTCATGATTCATGATTCATGATTACTGATTCATGATTCGATTCATGATTCATGATTCATGATTTAATTCATGATTCATGATTCATGATTCGATTCATGATTCATGATTCATGATTCAATTCATGATTCATGATTCAGGATTCAATTCATGATTCATGAATCATGATTTATGAATCGATTCATGATTCATGATTTATGATTCAATTTATGATTCATGATTCATGATTCATGATTCAATTCATGGTTCATGATTCAAGATTCATGATTCATGATTCAATTCATGATTCATGATTTGATTTATGATTCATGATTCATGATTCAATTCATGATTCATGATTCATGATTCATGATTCATTATTCATAATTTATGATTCAATTCATGATTCATGATTCATGATTCATGATTCATAATTCATGATTCATAATTCATGATTCATAATTCATGATTCATGATTCAATTCATGATTCATAATTCATGATTCATGATTCATGATTTGATTCATGATTCATAATTCAATTCATGATTCATGATTCATGATTCATGATTTATGATTCGATTCATGATTCATTATTCAATTAATGATTCATGATTCATGATTCATGATTCATGATTTAATTCATGATTAATGATTAATGATTCATGCTTCATGATTCGATTCATGATTCATGATTTAATTCATGATTCATGATTCATGATTCGATTCATGATTCATGTTTCAAGATTAATGATTTGATTCATGATTCATAATTTAATTCATGATTCATGATTCATGATTCAATTCATGATTCAATTCATGATTCATGATTCATGATTAATGATTCATGATTCAATTCATGATTCATGATTCATGATTCGATTCATGATTCATGATTTATGATTCAATTCATGATTCATGATTCAAGATTCATGATTCATGATTCAATTCATGATTCATGATTCATTTCATGATTCAAGATTCAATTAAAGATTCAATATTCAAGATTCATGATTCATGATTCAATTAATGATTCATGATTCATGATTCGAATCCTGATTCAATTCATGATTCATGATTCGATTTATGATTCATAATTCATGATTTAATTCATGATTCATGATTCATGATTTAACTCATGATTCATGATTCGATTTATGAATCATGATTCATGATTTAATTCATGATTCATGATTCATGATTCAATTCATGATTCATGATTCATGATTCATGATTCATTTCATGATTCATGATTCATGATTTAATTCATGATTCATGATTCATGATTCAATTCATGATTCATGATTCATGATTCATGATTCATTTCATGATTCATGATTCATGATTAATGATTTGATTCATGATTCATGATTCAATTCATGATTCATGATTTATGATTCAATTCATAATTCATGATTCATGATTAATGATTTGATTCATGATTCATGATTCATGATTCAATTCATGATTCATGATTCATGATTCATGATTCATGATTCGATTCATGATTCATGATTCATGATTCATGATTTAATTCATGATTCATGATTCATGATTCATGATTAAATTAATGATTCATGATTCATGATTCAATTCATGATTCATGATTCATGATTTAATTCATGATTAATGATTCATGATTCATGATTCATGATTCGATTCATGATTCATGATTCGATTCATGATTCATGATTCATGATTTAATTCATGATTCATGATTCATGATTCAAGATTCAATTCATGATTCATGATTCATGATTAATGATTCAATTCATGATTAATGATTCATGATTCAATTCATGATTCATGATTCGATTCATGATTCATGATTCATGATTCGATTCATGATTCATGATTCATGATTCAATTCATGATTCATGATTTATGATTCGATTCATGATTAATGATTCATGATTTATGATTTAATTCATGATTCATGATTCATGATTCAATTCATGATTCATGATTCATGATTCAATTCATGATTCATGATTCATGATTAATGATTCATGATTCATGATTCATGATTCAATTCATGATTCATGATTCATGATTCATGATTTATGATTCAATTCATAATTCATGATTCATGATGCGATTCATGATTCATGATTCATGACTCAATTCATGATTCATGATTCATGATTTGATTTATGATTTATGATTTATGATTCAATTCATGATTCATGATTCATGATTCATGATTCAATTCATGATTCATGATTCATGATTCAATTCAGGATTCATGATTCAATGTATGATTCATGATTCATGATTCAATTCATGTTTCATGATTCAATTCATGATTCATGATTCATGATTCAATACATTATTCATAATTCTATTCATGATTTATGATTCAATTCATGATTCAATTCATGATTCATGATTCGATTCATGATTCATGATTCATGATTTATGATTCAAGATTCAATTCATGATTCATGATTCAATTCATGATTCATGATTCATGATTAATGACTCAATTCATGATTCATGATTCATGATTCAATTCATGTTTCATGATTCGATTCATGATTCATGATTCATGATTCAATTCATGATTCATGATTCATGATTCAAGTCATGATTCATGATTCATGATTCATGATTCAAGATTAATGATTCAATTCATGATTCATGAATCATGATTCAATTCATGATGCATAATTCATGATTCTTGATTCAATTCATGATTCATGATTCATGATTCATGATTCGATTCATGATTCATAATTTATGATTCAATTCATGATTCATGATTCATGATTCATGATTCATGATTCATAATTCATGATTCATGATTCAATTCATGATTCATAATTCATGATTCATGACTCATGATTTGATTCATGATTCATGATTCAATTCATGATTCATGATTCATGATTCATGACTTATGATTCGATTCATGATTCATGATTCAATTAATGATTCATGATTCATGATTCAATTCATGATTCATGATTCATGATTTAATTCATGATTAATGATTAATGATTCATGATTCATGATTCATGATTCGATTCATGATTCATGATTCGATTCATGATTCATGATTTAATTCATGATTCATGATTCATGATTCAAGATTCAATTCATGATTCATGATTCAATTCATGATTCATGATTCATGATTAATGATTCAATTCATGATTAATGATTCATGATTCAATTCATGATTCGATTCATGATTCATGATTCATGATTCAATTCATGATTCGATTCATGATTCATGATTCATGATTCAATTCATGATTCATGATTTATGATTCAATTCATGATTCATGATTCATGATTTATGATTCATGATTCAATTCATGATTCATAATTCATGATTCATGATTCATGATTTGATTCATGATTCATGATTCAATTCTTGATTCATGATTCATGATTCATGATTTATGATTCAATTCATGATTCATGATTCAATTAATGATTCATGATTCATGATTCGATTCATGATTCATGATTCAATTCATGATTCATGATTCATGATTCATGATTCAATTCATGATTCATGAATCATGATTTATGAATCGATTCATGATTCATGATTTATGATTCAATTCGTGATTCATGATTCATGATTCATGATTCAATTCATGGTTCATGATTCAAGATTCATGATTCATGATTCAATTCATGATTCATGATTCGATTTATGATTCATGATTCATGATTCAATTCATGATTCATGATTCATGATTCATTATTCATAATTTATGATTCAATTCATGATTCATGATTCATGATTCATGATTCATGATTTAATTCATGATTCATAATTCATGATTCACAATTCATGATTCATGATTCAATTCATGATTCATAATTCATGATTCATGATTCATGATTTGATTCATGATTAATGATTCATGATTCATGATTTATGATTCGATTCATGATTCATGATTCAATTAATGATTCATGATTCATGATTTAATTCATGATTAATGATTAATGATTCATGATTCATGATTCATGATTCGATTCATGATTCATGATTCATGATTAATGATTCATGATTTGATTCATGATTCATGATTTAATTCATGATTCATGATTCATGATTCGATTCATGATTCATGTTTCAAGATTAATGATTTGATTCATGATTCATGATTCAATTCATGATTCATGATTCATGATTCAATTCATGATTCATGATTAATGATTTAATTCATGATTCATGATTCATGATTCAATTCATGATTCATGATTCATGATTTATGATTCGATTCATGATTCATGATTTATGATTCAATTCATGATTCATGATTCATGATTCATGATTCAATTCATGATTAATGATTCAATTCATGATTCATGATTCAAGATTCATGATTCATGATTCAATTTATGATTCATGATTTGATTTATGATTCATGATTCATGATTCAATTCATGATTCATGATTCATGATTCATGATTCAATTCATGATTCATGATTCAATTCATGATTCATGATTCATGATTCAATTCATGATTCAATTCATGATTCTTGATTCATGATTCATGATTCAATTCATGATTCATGATTCGATTCATGATTCTTGATTCATGATTCATGATGTGATTAATGATTCATGATTTATGATTCAATTCATGATTCATGATTCATTATTCATTATTCATGATTCGATTCATGATTCTTGATTCGATTAATGATTCATGATTCATGATTCAATTTATGATTCTTGATTCATGATTCAAGATTCAATTCATGATTCATGATTCGATTCATGATTCTTGATTCAATTCA
Organism: Mixophyes fleayi; assembly: GCF_038048845.1. NCBI lineage: Eukaryota > Metazoa > Chordata > Amphibia > Anura > Limnodynastidae > Mixophyes > Mixophyes fleayi. The sequence continues at coordinate 7,401 of NW_027447430.1, read as the reverse complement.
TGATTCATGATTCAATTCATGATTCAATTCATGATTCATGACTCATGATTCAAGATTCAATTCATGATTCATGATTCGGTTTATGATTCTTGATTCATGATTCATGATTCGATTCATGATTCATGATTCAATTCATGATTCAATTCATGATTCATGATTCATGATTCATGATTCAATTCATGATTCATGATTCAATTCATAATTCATGAGTCGATTCATGATTCATGATTCAATTCATGATTCATGATTTAATTCATGATTCATGATTCAATTCATGATTTAATTCATGATTTATGATTCATGATTCATTATTCAATTCATGATTCATGATTCATGATTCATGATTCAATTCATGATTCAATTCATGATTCATTATTCATAATTCAATTCATGATTCATTATTCATGATTCATGATTCAATTCATGATTCATAATTCATGATTCATGATTCAATTCATGATTCATGATTCGATTTATGATTCATGATTCATGATTCAATTCATGATTCATGATTCATGATTCATGATTCATTATTCATAATTTATGATTCAATTCATGATTCATGATTCATGATTCATGATTCATGATTTAATTCATGATTCATAATTCATGATTCATAATTCATGATTCAATTCATGATTCATAATTCATGATTCATGATTCATGATTTGATTCATGATTAATGATTCAATTCATGATTCATGATTCATGATTTATGATACAATTCATGATTAATGATTCAATTAATGATTCATGATTCATGATTTAATTCTTGATTAATGATTAATGATTCATGATTCATGATTCATGATTTGATTCATGATTCATGAGTCATGATTAATGATTCATGATTTGATTCATGATTCATGATTTAATTCATGATTCATGATTCATGATTCGATTCATGATTCATGTTTCCGGATTAATGATTTGATTTATGATTCATGATTCAATTCATGATTCATGATTCATGATTCGATTCATGATTCATGATTAATGATTTGATTCATGATTCATGATTCAATTCATGATTCATGATTTATGATTCGATTCATGATTCATGATTTATGATTCAATTCATGATTCATGATTCATGATTCATGATTCATGATTCAATTCATGATTCCTGATTCAATTCATGATTCATGATTCAAGATTCATGATTCATGATTCAATTCATGATTCATGATTTGATTTATGATTCATGATTCAATTCATGATTCATGATTCATGATTCATAATTCAATTCATGATTCATGATTCATGATTCAATTCATGATTCATGATTCATGATTCAATTCATGATTCAATTCATGATTCTTGATTCATGATTCATGATTCAATTCATGATTCATGATTCGATTCATGATTCTTGATTCATGATTCATGATTTGATTAATGATTCATGATTTATGATTCAATTCATGATTCATGATTCATGATTCATTATTCATGATTCGATTCATGATTCATGATTCGATTCATGATTCATGATTCATGATTCAATTTATGATTCTTGATTCATGTTTCAAGATTCAATTCATGATTCATGATTTGATTCATGATTCTTGATTCAATTCATGATTCATGATTCAATTTATGATTCTTGATTCATGATTCAAGATTCAATTCATGATTCATGATTCGATTTATGATTCTTGATTCATGATTCATGATTCAATTCATGATTCATGATTCAATTCATAATTCATGAGTCGATTCATGATTCATGATTCATGATTATATTCTTGATTCATGATTTAATTCATGATTCATGATTCAATTCATGATTTAATTCATGATTTATGATTCATGATTCATGATTCAATTCATGATTCATGATTCTATTCATGATTCAATTCATGATTCATTATTCATAATTCAATTCATGATTCATGATTTGATTGATGATTCATGATTCAATTCATGATTCATTATTCATGATTCATGATTCAATTCATGATTCATAATTCATGATTCATGATTCAATTCATGATTTAATTCATGATTTATGATTCATGATTCATGATTCAATTCATGATTCATGATTCTATTCATGATTCAATTCATGATTCATTATTCATAATTCAATTCATGATTCATGATTTGATTGATGATTCATGATTCAATTCATGATTCATTATTCATGATTCATGATTCAATTCATGATTCATAATTCATGATTCATGATTCAATTCATGATTCATGATTCAATGTATGATTCATGATTCATGATTCATTTAATGATTCATGATTTAAATAATGATTCATGACTCAATTCATGATTCGATTCATGATTCAATTCATGATTCATGATTCGATTTATGAATCATGATTCATGTTTCAATTCATGATTCATGATTCATGATTCAATTCATGATTCATGATTCATGATTCATGATTTATGATTCAGTTCATGATTCATGATTTAATTAATGATTCATGATTCATGATTCATGATTCATGATTCATGATTTAATTCATGATTCATGATTCATGATTCGATTCATGATTCATGATTCATGATTCAATTCATGATTCATGATTCATGATTCATGATTCAATTCATGATTCATGAATCATGATTTATGATTCGATTCATGATTCATGATTTATGATTCAATTCATGATTCATGATTCATGATTCATGATTCATGATTCAATTCATGATTCATGATTCAATTCATGATTCATGATTCATGATTCAATTCATGATTCATGATTCAATTCATGATTCATAATTCAAGATTCATGATTCATGATTCAATTCATGATTCATGATTCAATTTATGGTTCATGATTCATGATTCAATTCATAATTCATGAATCATGATTCAATTCATGATGCATAATTCATGATTCATGATTCAATTCATGATTCTTGATTCATGATTCATGATTCATGATTCATAATTTATGATTCAATTCATGATTCATGATTCATGATTCGATTCATGATTCATGATTAATGATTTGATTCATGATTCATGATTCAATTCATGATTCATGATTTATGATTCGATTCATGATTCATGATTTATGATTCAATTCATGATTCATGATTCATGATTCAATTCATGATTCATGATTTGATTTATGATTCATGATTCAATTCATGATTCATGATTCATGATTCATGATTCAATTCATGATTCAATTCATGATTCATGATTCATGATTCAATTCATGATTCATGATTCGATTCATGATTCTTGATTCATGATTCATGATTTGATTAATGATTCATGATTTATGATTCAATTCATGATTCATGATTCATTATTCATGATTCGATTCATGATTCATGATTCGATTCATGATTCATGATTCATGATTCATGATTCATGATTCAATTTATGATTCTTGATTCATGTTTCAAGATTCAATTCATGATTCATGATTCGATTCATGATTCTTGATTCAATTCATGATTCATGATTCAATTCATGATTCAATTCATGATTCATGATTCATGATTCAAGATTCAATTCATGATTCATGATTCATGATTCATGATTCAATTCATGATTCAAGATTCAATTCATGATTCATGATTCGATTTATGATTCTTGATTCATGATTCATGATTTGATTCATGATTCATGATTCATGATTCATGATTCAATTCATGATTCATGATTCATGATTCATGATTCATGATTCTATTCATGATTCAATTCATGATTCATTATTCATAATTCAATTCATGATTCATGATTTGATTGATGATTCATGATTCAATTCATGATTCATTATTCATGATTCATGATTCAATTCATGATTCATAAATAATGATTCATGATTCAATTCATGATTCATGATTCAATGTATGATTCATGATTCATGATTCAATTAATGATTCATGATTTAAATAATGATTCATGACTCAATTCATGATTCGATTCATGATTCAATTCATGATTCATGATTCGATTTATGAATCATGATTCATGATTCATGATTTATGATTCAATTCATGATTCATGATTTAATTAATGATTCATGATTCATGATTCATGATTCATGATTCATGATTTAATTCATGATTCATGATTCATGATTCGATTTATGATTCATGATTCATGATTCAATTCATGATTCATGATTCATGATTCATGATTCAATTCATGATTCATGAATCATGATTTATGATTCGATTCATGATTCATTATTTATGATTCAATTCATGATTCATGATTCATGATTCATGATTCAATTCATGATTCAATTCATGATTCATGATTCATGATTCAATTCATGATAAATGATTCAATTTATGGTTCATGATTCATGATTCAATTCATAATTCATGAATCATGATTCAATTCATGATGCATAATTCATGATTCATGATTCAATTCATAATTCATGAGTCGATTCATGATTCATGATTCATGATTCATGATTCATGATTCGATTCATGATTCATGATTCGATTCATGATTCATGATTCATGATTCAATTTATGATTCTTGATTCATGTTTCAAGATTCAATTCATGATTCATGATTTGATTCATGATTCTTGATTCAATTCATGATTCATGATTCAATTTATGATTCTTGATTCATGATTCAAGATTCAATTCATGATTCATGATTCGATTTATGATTCTTGATTCATGATTCATGATTCAATTCATGATTCATGATTCAATTCATAATTCATGAGTCGATTCATGATTCATGATTCATGATTATATTCTTGATTCATGATTTAATTCATGATTCATGATTCAATTCATGATTTAATTCATGATTTATGATTCATCATTCATGATTCAATTCATGATTCATGATTCTATTCATGATTCAATTCATGATTCATTATTCATAATTCAATTCATGATTCATGATTTGATTGATGATTCATGATTCAATTCATGATTCATTATTCATGATTCATGATTCAATTCATGATTCATAATTCATGATTCATGATTCAATTCATGATTCATGATTCAATGTATGATTCATGATTCATGATTCATTTAATGATTCATGATTTAAATAATGATTCATGACTCAATTCATGATTCGATTCATGATTCAATTCATGATTCATGATTCGATTTATGAATCATGATTCATGTTTCAATTCATGATTCATGATTCATGATTCAATTCATGATTCATGATTCATGATTCATGATTTATGATTCAGTTCATGATTCATGATTTAATTAATGATTCATGATTCATGATTCATGATTCATGATTCATGATTTAATTCATGATTCATGATTCATGATTCGATTCATGATTCATGATTCATGATTCAATTCATGATTCATGATTCATGATTCATGATTCAATTCATGATTCATGAATCATGATTTATGATTCGATTCATGATTCATGATTCATGATTCAATTCATGATTCATGATTCAATTCATGATTCATGATTCATGATTCAATTCATGATTCATGATTCAATTCATGATTCATGATTCAAGATTCATGATTCATGATTCAATTCATGATTCATGATTCAATTTATGGTTCATGATTCATGATTCAATTCATAATTCATGAATCATGATTCAATTCATGATGCATAATTCATGATTCATGATTCAATTCATGATTCTTGATTCATGATTCATGATTCATGATTCATAATTTATGATTCAATTCATGATTCATGATTCATGATTCGATTCATGATTCATGATTAATGATTTGATTCATGATTCATGATTCAATTCATGATTCATGATTTATGATTCGATTCATGATTCATGATTTATGATTCAATTCATGATTCATGATTCATGATTCAATTCATGATTCATGATTTGATTTATGATTCATGATTCAATTCATGATTCATGATTCATGATTCATAATTCAATTCATGATTCATGATTCAATTCATGATTCTTGATTCATGATTCATGATTCAATTCATGATTCATGATTCGATTCATGATTCTTGATTCATGATTCATGATTTGATTAATGATTCATGATTTATGATTCAATTCATGATTCATGATTCATTATTCATGATTCGATTCATGATTCATGATTCGATTCATGATTCATGATTCATGATTCATTTTATGATTCTTGATTCATGTTTCAAGATTCAATTCATGATTCATGATTCGATTCATGATTCTTGATTCAATTCATGATTCATGATTCAATTCATGATTCAATTCATGATTCATGATTCATGATTCAAGATTCAATTCATGATTCATGATTCGATTTATGATTCTTGATTCATGATTCATGATTTGATTCATGATTCATGATTCAATTCATGATTCAATTCATGATTCATGATTCATGATTCATGATTCAATTCATGATTCAAGATTCAATTCATGATTCATGATTCGATTTATGATTCTTGATTCATGATTCATGATTTGATTCATGATTCATGATTCATGATTCATGATTCAATTCATGATTCATGATTCATGATTCATGATTCATGATTCTATTCATGATTCAATTCATGATTCATTATTCATAATTCAATTCATGATTCATGATTTGATTGATGATTCATGATTCAATTCATGATTCATTATTCATGATTCATGATTCAATTCATGATTCATAAATAATGATTCATGATTCAATTCATGATTCATGATTCAATGTATGATTCATGATTCATGATTCAATTAATGATTCATGATTCAATTAATGATTCATGATTTAAATAATGATTCATGACTCAATTCATGATTCGATTCATGATTCAATTCATGATTCATGATTCGATTTATGAATCATGATTCATGATTCATGATTTATGATTCAATTCATGATTCATGATTTAATTAATGATTCATGATTCATGATTCATGATTCATGATTCATGATTTAATTCATGATTCATGATTCATGATTCGATTTATGATTCATGATTCATGATTCAATTCATGATTCATGATTCATGATTCATGATTCAATTCATGATTCATGAATCATGATTTATGATTCGATTCATGATTCATTATTTATGATTCAATTCATGATTCATGATTCATGATTCATGATTCAATTCATGATTCAATTCATGATTCATGATTCATGATTCAATTCATGATAAATGATTCAATTTATGGTTCATGATTCATGATTCAATTCATAATTCATGAATCATGATTCAATTCATGATGCATAATTCATGATTCATGATTCAATTCATAATTCATGAGTCGATTCATGATTCATGATTCATGATTCATGATTCAATTCATGATGCATAATTCATGATTCATGATTCAATTCATAATTCATGAGTCGATTCATGATTCATGATTCATGATTCAATTCTTGATTCATGATTTAATTCATGATTCATGATTCAATTCATGATTCATGATTCATGATTCATGATTCATGATTCTATTCATGATTCAATTCATGATTCA
>NW_027447429.1:0-31493 GCF_038048845.1 Mixophyes fleayi | reverse complement strand
TTTCATAATTCATGATTCATGATTCAATTCATGATTCATAATTCAATTCATGATTCATCATTCAATTCATGAATCAATTCATGATTCATTTCATAATTCATGATTCAATTCATGATTCATGATTTATTTCATGATTTAATTCATGATTCATTTCATGATTTATGATTCATGATTCAATTCATGATTCAATTCATGATTCATAATTCAATTCATGATTCATGATTCATGATTTGATTCATGATTCATGTTTCAATTCATGATTCATGATTCGATTCATGATTCATGATTCAATTCATGATTCATTTCATGATACAATTCATGATTAATGATTTAATTCATGATTCATGATTCGATTCACGATTCATGATTCGATTCATGATTGAATTCATGATTCATGATTCATTTCATGATTCATGATTCATTTTCAAGATTCATGATTTATGATTCAATTCATGATTTAATTCATGATTCATGATTCGATTCATGATTCATGATTCGAGTCATGATTCATGATTCATGATTCAATTCAGGATTCATGATTAGATTCATAATCTATGATTCATGATTCAATTCATGATTCATAATTCAATTCATGATTCATGACTCAATTCATGATTCAATTCATGATTCATTTCATAATTCATGATTCATTTCATGATTCATGATTCATATCATGTTTCAATTCATGATTCATGATTCAATTCATGATTCATGATTCATGATTTGATTCATAATTTATAATTCATGATTCATTATTCAATTCATGATTCATGATTCAATTCATGATTCGATTCATGATTCATGATTCGATTCATAATTCATGATTCATGATTCATGAATGAATTCATGATTCATGATTCATGAATGAATTCATGATTCATGATTCATGATTCAATTCATGATTCATGATTCAATTCACGATTCACGATTCATGATTCATGATTCGATTCATGATTCATAATTCAATTCATGATTCATCATTCAATTCATGAATCAATTAATGATTCATTTCATAATTCATGATTCAATTCATGATTCATGATTCATTTCATGATTTAATTCATGATTCATTTCATGATTCATGATTCATGATTCAATTCATGTTTCAATTCATGATTCATGATTCAATTCATGATTCATGATTCGATTCATGATTCATGATTCGATTCACAATTCATGATTCATTTCATGATTCATGATTCATGATTCAATTCATGATTCAATTCATAATTCATGATTCGATTCATGATTCGATTCATGATTCATGATTCGATCCATGATTCATTTCATGATTCATGATTCAATTCATGATTTAGTTCATGATTCATGATTTATGATTCAATTCATAATTCATGATTCATGATTTATAATTCAATTCATGATTCAAATCATGATTCATGATTCATGATTCGATTCATGATTCATAATTCAATTCATGATTTAATTCATGATTCATGATTCGAGTCATGATTCATGATTCATGATTCAATTCATGATTCATAATTCAATTCATGATTCATGACTCAATTCATGATTCAGTTCATGATTCATTTCATAATTCATGATTCATGATTAATTTCATGATTTAATTCATGATTCATTTCATGATTCATGATTCATGATTCATATCATGTTTTTAATTCATGATTCATGATTCAATTCATGATTCGATTCATGATTCATGATTCGATTCATGATTCATGATTCATGATTCATGAAAAGATTCATAATTCATGATTCATGATTCAATTCATGATTCATGATTCAATTCACGATTCACGATTCATGATTCATGATTCGATTCATGATTCATAATTCAATTCATGATTCATCATTCAATTCATGAATCAATTAATGATTCATTTCATAATTCATGATTCAATTCATGATTCATGATTTATTTCATGATTTAATTCATGATTCATTTCATGATTTATGATTCATGATTCAATTCATGATTCAATTCATGATTCATAATTCAATTCATGATTCATGATTTGATTCATGATTCATGTTTCAATTCATGATTCATGATTCGATTCATGATTCATGATTCAATTCATGATTCATTTCATGATACAATTCATGATTAATGATTTAATTCATGATTCATGATTCGATTCACGATTCATGATTCGATTCATGATTGAATTCATGATTCATGATTCATTTCATGATTCATGATTCATTTCATGATTCATGATTCATGATTCAATTCATGATTTAATTCATGATTCATGATTCGATTCATGATTCATGATTCGAGTCATGATTCATGATTCATGATTCAATTCAGGATTCATGATTAGATTCATAATCTATGATTCATGATTCAATTCATGATTCATAATTCAATTCATGATTCATGACTCAATTCATGATTCAATTCATGATTCATTTCATAATTCATGATTTAATTCATGATTCATGATTCATTTCATGATTTAATTCATGATTCATTTCATGATTCATGATTCATATCATGTTTCAATTCATGATTCATGATTCAATTCATAATTCATGATTCATGATTTGATTCATAATTTATAATTCATGATTCATTATTCAATTCATGATTCATGATTCAATTCATGATTCGATTCATGATTCATGATTCGATTCATAATTCATGATTCATGATTCATGAATGAATTCATGATTCATGATTCATGAATGAATTCATGATTCATGATTCATGATTCAATTCATGATTCATGATTCAATTCACGATTCACGATTCATGATTCATAATTCAATTCATGATTCATCATTCAATTCATGAATCAATTAATGATTCATTTCATAATTCATGATTCAATTCATGATTCATGATTCATTTCATGATTTAATTCATGATTCATTTCATGATTCATGATTCATGATTCAATTCATGTTTCAATTCATGATTCATGATTCAATTCATGATTCATGATTCGATTCATGATTCATGATTCGATTCACAATTCATGATTCATTTCATGATTCATGATTCATGATTCAATTCATGATTCAATTCATAATTCATGATTCGATTCATGATTCGATTCATGATTCATGATTCGATCCATGATTCATTTCATGATTCATGATTCAATTCATGATTTAGTTCATGATTCATGATTTATGATTCAATTCATAATTCATGATTCATGATTTATAATTCAATTCATGATTCAATTCATGATTCATGATTCATGATTCGATTCATGATTCATAATTCAATTCATGATTCGTGATTCATGGTTCATGATTCAATTCATGATTCATGATTAAATTAATGATTCAATTCATGATTCTTTTTATGAGTCATGAATTAATTCATGATTTTAATTCATGATTCATGATTCGATTCATGATTCATGATTCGAGTCATGATTCATGATTCATGATTCAATTCATGATTCATAATTCAATTCATGATTCATGACTCAATTCATGATTCAGTTCATGATTCATTTCATAATTCATGATTCATGATTCATTTCATGATTTAATTCATGATTCATTTCATGATTCATGATTCATGATTCATTTCATGATTTAATTCATGATTCATTTCATGATTCATGATTCATGATTCATATCATGTTTCAATTCATGATTCATGATTCAATTCATGATTCATGATTCATGATTTGATTCATGATTTATAATTCATGATTCATGATTCAATTCATGATTCATGATTCAATTCATGATTCGATTCATGATTCATGATTCGATTCATGACTCATGATTCATGATTCATGAATGAATTCATGATCCATGATTCATGAAAAGATTCATAATTCATGATTCATGATTCAATTCATGATTCATGATTCAATTCACGATTCACGATTCATGATTCATGATTCGATTCATGATTCATAATTCAATTCATGATTCATCATTCAATTCATGAATCAATTAATGATTCATTTCATAATTCATCATTCAATTCATGATTCATGATTTATTTCATGATTTAATTCATGATTCATTTCATGATTTATGATTCATGATTCAATTCATGATTCAATTCATGATTCATGATTCAATTCATGATTCATGATTCATGATTTGATTCATGATTCATGTTTCAATTCATGATTCATGATTCGATTCATGATTCATGATTCAATTCATGATTCATTTCATGATACAATTCATGATTAATGATTTAATTCATGATTCATGATTCGATTCACGATTCATGATTCGATTCATGATTGAATTCATGATTCATGATTCATTTCATGATTCATGATTCATGATTCAATTCATGATTTAATTCATGATTCATGATTCGATTCATGATTCATGATTCGAGTCATGATTCATGATTCATGATTCAATTCAGGATTCATGATTAGATTCATAATCTATGATTCATGATTCAATTCATGATTCATAATTCAATTCATGATTCATGACTCAATTCATGATTCAATTCATGATTCATGATTCATTTTCATGATTTAATTCATGATTCATGATTCAATTCATGATTCATGAACCATGATTTGATTCATGATTTATAATTCATGATTCATGATTCAATTCATGATTCATGATTCAATTCATGATTCGATTCATGATTCATGATTCGATTCATGATTCATGAAGAATGAAAAGATTCATAATTCATGATTCATGATTCAATTCATGATTCATGATTCAATTCACGATTCATGATTCATGATTCAATTCACGAATCATGATTCATGATTCAATTCATGATTCATCATTCAATTCATGAATCAATTAATGATTCATTTTTAATAATTCATGATTTAATTCATGATTCATGATTTATTTCATGATTTAATTCATGATTCATTTCATGATTTATGATTCATGATTCAATTCATGATTCAATTCATGATTCATGATTCAATTCATGATTCATGATTCATGATTTGATTCATGATTCATGTTTCAATTCATGATTCATGATTCGATTCATGATTCATGATTCAATTCATGATTCATTTCATGATACAATTCATGATTTATGATTCAATTCAAGATTTGATTCATGATTCATGATTCGATTCACGATTCATGATTCGATTCACGATTCATGATTCGATTCATGATTGAATTCATGATTCATGATTCATTTCATGATTCATGATTCATGATTCATTTCATGATTCAGTTCATGATTAATGATTCAATTCATGATTCAAGATTCATGATTCAATTCATGATTCATGATTTATAATTCATGATTCATGATTCATGATACATGATTCAATTCCTGATTCATGATTCGATTCATGATTCATGATTCAATTCATGATTCATTTCATGATACAATTCATGATTCATGATTCAATTCATGATTCATGATTCATGATTCATGATTCAATTCCTGATTCATAATTCGATTCATGATTCATGATTCAATTCATGATTCATGATTTATAATTCATGATTCATGATTCATGATTCATGATTCATGATTCAATTCATGATTCATGATTCAATTCATGATTCGATTCATGATTCATGATTCGATTCATGATTTATGATTCATGATTCATGAATGAATTCATGATTCATGATTCATAAAAAGATTCATAATTCATGATTCATGATTCAATTCATGATTCATGATTCAATTCACGATTCATGATTCATGATTCAATTCACGAATCATGATTCATGAATCGATTCATGATTCATAATTCAATTCATGATTTCATCATTCAATTCATGAATCAATTCATGATTCATTTCATAATTCATGATTCAATTCATGATTCATGATTTATTTCATGATTTAATTCATGATTCATTTCATGATTTATGATTCATGATTCAATTCATGATTCAATTCATGATTCATGATTCAATTCATGAATCATGATTCATGATTTGATTCATGATTCATGTTTCAATTCATGATTCATGATTCGATTCATGATTCATGATTCAATTCATGATTCATTTCATGATACAATTCATGATTAATGATTCAATTCATGATTCATGATTCGATTCACGATTCATGATTCGATTCATGATTGAATTCATGATTCATGATTCATTTCATGATTCATGATTCATGATACAATTCATGATTCAGTTCATGATTAATGATTCAATTTATGATTCATGATTCATGATTCGATTCATGATTCATGATTCATGATTCATGATTCAATTCCTGATTCATAATTCGAATTATGATTCATGATTCAATTCATGATTCAAGATTCATGATTCAATTCATGATTTATGATTTATAATTCATGATTCATGATTCATGATTCATGATTCAATTCCTGATTCATGATTCAATTCATAATTCATTTCATGATACAATTCATGATTCATGATTAAATTAATGATTCATTTCAAGATTTGTGATTCAATTCATGATTTATTTCATGATTCATGATTCAATTCCTGATTCATGATTCGATTCATGATTCATGATTCAATTCATGATTCAATTCATGATTCATGATTCAATTCATGATTCATGATTCAATTCATGATTCATGATTTATAATTCATGATTCATGATTCATGATTCAATTCCTGATTCATGATTCGATTCATGATTCATGATTCAATTCATGATTCAATTCATGATTCATGATTCAATTCATGATTCATGATTCAATTCATGATTCAATTCATGATTCATAATTCATGATTCGATTCATGATTCATAATTCAATTCATGATTCATGATTCGTGTTTCATGATTTAATTCATGATTCATGATAAAATTAATGATTCATTTCAAGATTTGTGATTCAATTCATGATTTATTTCATGATTCATGATTTAATTCATGATTCAGTTAATGATTCATGATTTAATTCATGATTCATGATTTATGATTCAAATTAAGATTCATGATTCATGATTCAATTAATGATTCATAATTCATTTCATGATTAAATTCATGATTCATTTTATGATTCATGATTCATGATTCAATTCATGATTCATGATTCGATTCATGATTCATGATTCGATTCAAGATTCATGATTTAAATTCATGATTCATGATTCAATTCATGATTCATGATTCATGATTCAATTTATGATTCAATTCATGATTCATTTCATGATTCATGATTTAATTCATGATTTGATTCATGATTCATGATTCAATTCATGATTCATGATTCAATTCATGATTCATGATTCATGATTTGATTCATGATTCATGATTCATGATTCATGATTCATGATTCAATTCATGATTCATGATTCATGATTAGATTCATAATTCATGATTCATGATTCAATTCATGATTCAGGAGTCAATTCATGATTCGATTTATGATTCATGATTCAATTCATGATTCAATTCATGATTCATTTCATGATTCATGATTCAAATCATGATTCATGATTCATGATTCAATTAATGATTCATGATTCGATTCATGATTCATGATTCAATTCATGATTCAATTCATGATTCATAATTCATGGTTCATGATTCAGTTCATGATTCAGGATTCAAATCATGATTCATGATTCGATTCATGATTCATAATTCGATTCATGATTCATTTTTAATGATTCATGATTCAATTCATGATTTAGTTCATGATTCATGATTTATGATTCAATTCATAATTCATGATTCATGATTCATGATTCATTTCATGATTCATGATTCAATTCATGATTTAGTTCATGATTCATGATTTATGATTCAATTCATAATTCATGATTCATGATTTATGATTCAATTCATGATTCAATTCATGATTCATGATTCATGATTCGATTCATGATTCATAATTCAATTCATGATTCATGATTCGATTCATGATTCAATTCATGATACAATTCATGATTCATGATTCAATTCATGATTCATGATTCGATTCACGATTCATGATTCGATTCATGATTAAATTTTATGATTCATGATTCATTTCATGATTCATGATTCAATTCATGATTCATTTCATGATACAATTCATGATTCATGATTCAATTCATGATTCATGATTCGATTCACGATTCATGATTCGATTCATGATTGAATTCGATTCGATTCAAGATTCATGATTTAATTCATGATTCATGATTCAATTCATGATTCATGATTCATGATTCAATTTATGATTCAATTCATGATTCATTTCATGATTCATGATTTAATTCATGATTTGATTCATGATTCATGATTCAATTCATGATTCATGATTCAATTCATGATTCATGATTCATGATTTGATTCATGATTCATGATTCATGATTCATGATTCATGATTCATGATTCAATTCATGATTCATGATTCATGATTAGATTCATAATTCATGATTCATGATTCAATTCATGATTCAGGAGTCAATTCATGATTCGATTTATGATTCATGATTCAATTCATGATTCAATTCATGATTCATTTCATGATTCATGATTCAAATCATGATTCATGATTCGATTCATGATTCATGATTCAATTCATGATTCATGATTCGATTCATGATTCATGATTCAATTCATGATTCAATTCATGATTCATAATTCATGGTTCATGATTCAGTTCATGATTCAGGATTCAAATCATGATTCATGATTCGATTCATGATTCATAATTCGATTCATGATTCATTTTTAATGATTCATGATTCAATTCATGATTTAGTTCATGATTCATGATTTATGATTCAATTCATAATTCATGATTCATGATTCATGATTCATTTCATGATTCATGATTCAATTCATGATTTAGTTCATGATTCATGATTTATGATTCAATTCATAATTCATGATTCATGATTTATGATTCAATTCATGATTCAATTCATGATTCATGATTCATGATTCGATTCATGATTCAATTCATGATACAATTCATGATTCATGATTCAATTCATGATTCATGATTCGATTCACGATTCATGATTCGATTCATGATTAAATTTTATGATTCATGATTCATTTCATGATTCATGATTCAATTCATGATTCATTTCATGATACAATTCATGATTCATGATTCAATTCATGATTCATGATTCGATTCACGATTCATGATTCGATTCATGATTGAATTCGATTCGATTCAAGATTCATGATTCAATTCATGATTCATGATTCAATTCATGATTCATGATTCATGATTTGATTCATGATTCATGATTCATGATTCATGATTCATGATTCATGATTCAATTCATGATTCATGATTCATGATTAGATTCATAATTCATGATTCATGATTCAATTCATGATTCAGGAGTCAATTCATGATTCGATTTATGATTCATGATTCAATTCATGATTCAATTCATGATTCATTTCATGATTCATGATTCAAATCATGATTCATGATTCGATTCATGATTCATGATTCAATTCATGATTCATGATTCGATTCATGATTCATGATTCAATTCATGATTCAATTCATGATTCATAATTCATGGTTCATGATTCAGTTCATGATTCAGGATTCAAATCATGATTCATGATTCGATTCATGATTCATAATTCGATTCATGATTCATTTTTAATGATTCATGATTCAATTCATGATTTAGTTCATGATTCATGATTTATGATTCAATTCATAATTCATGATTCATGATTCATGATTCATTTCATGATTCATGATTCAATTCATGATTTAGTTCATGATTCATGATTTATGATTCAATTCATAATTCATGATTCATGATTTATGATTCAATTCATGATTCAATTCATGATTCATGATTCATGATTCGATTCATGATTCATAATTCAATTCATGATTCATGATTCGATTCATGATTCAATTCATGATACAATTCATGATTCATGATTCAATTCATGATTCATGATTCGATTCACGATTCATGATTCGATTCATGATTGAATTTATGATTCATGATTCATTTCATGATTCATGATTCAATTCATGATTCATTTCATGATACAATTCATGATTCATGATTCAATTCATGATTCATGATTCGATTCACGATTCATGATTCGATTCATGATTCAATTCATGATTCATTTCATGATTCATGATTTATGATTCAATTCATGATTCAGTTCATGATTAATGATTTAATTTATGATTCATGATTCATGATTCGATTCATGATTCATAATTCATGATTCATGATTCAATTCCTGATTCATAATTCGATTCATGATTCATGATTCAATTTATGATTCAATTCATGATTCATGATTCATGATTCAATTCTTGATTCATGATTTATAATTCATGATTCATGATTCATGATTCATGATTCAATTCCTGATTCATGATTCGATTCATGATTCATGATTCAATTCATGATTCAATTCATGATTCATGATTCAATTCATGATTCATGATTCAATTCATGATTCAAGTCATGATTCATGATTCATGATTCGATTCATGATTCATAATTCAATTCATGATTCATTTAATGATTCAATTCATGATTCATGATTCGATTCATGATTCATGATTTATAATTCATGATTCATGATTTATAATTCATGATTCATGATTCATGATTCAATTCCTGATTCATGATTCGATTCATGATTCATGATTCAATTCATGATTCAATTCATGATTCATGATTCAATTCATGATTCAATTCATGATTCATGATTCGATTCATGATTCATAATTTAATTCATGATTCATGATTCATGTTTCATGATTTAATTCATGATTCATGATTAAATTAATGATTCATTTCAAGATTTGTGATTCAATTCATGATTCATTTCATGATTCATGATTTAATTCATGATTCAGTTCATGATTCATGATTTAATTCATGATTCATGATTTATGATTCAATTAATGATTCATAATTCATTTCATGATTAAATTCATGATTCATTTTATGATTCATGATTCATGATTCAATTCTTGATTCATGATTCGATTCATGATTCATGATTCGATTCAAGATTGATGATTTAATTCATGATTCATGATTCGATTCATGATTTATGATTCATGATTCAATTGATGATTCATGATTCATGATTCATGATTCGATTCATGATTCATGATTCAATTCATGATTCATGATTCATGATTTATGATTCGATTCAAGATTCATGATTTAATTCATGATTCATGATTCGATTCATGATTCATGATTCATGATTCAATTCATGATTCATGATTCATTAATCATGATTCGATTTATGATTCATGATTTAATTCATGATTCATGATTTATGATTCATGATTCATGATTTATGATTCATGATTCATGATTCAATTCATGATTCATGATTCGATTCATGATTCAATTCATGATTCATTTCATGATTCAATTCATGATTCATGATTCGATTCATGATACAATTCATGATTCAAGATTCATTTCATAATTCATGATTCAATTCATGATTCAGTTCATGATTCATGATTCAATTCACGATTCATGATTCATGATTCGATTCACGATTCATGATTCATGATTCGATTCATGATTCATGATTCGATTCATGATTCATGATTTAATTCATGATTTAATTCATGATTGAATTCATGATTCATGATTGAATTCATGATTCATGATTCATGATTCGATTCATGATTCATGATTCAATTCATGATTCATAATTCATGATTCATGATTCATGATTCGATTCATGATTCATGATTCATTTCATGATTCATGATTCATGATTCAATTAATGATTCAATTCATGATTCATGATTCAATTCATGATTTATGATTAATGATTCATGATTCAATTCATGATTCAATTCATGATTCATGATTTAATGCATGATTCATGATTCAATTCATGATTCATGATTCGAGTCATGATTCATGATTCGATTCACTATTCATGATTCAATTCATGATTCATGATTCATTTCATGATTCATCATTCAATTCATGATTCGATTCATGAATCATGATTCGATACATGATTCATAAATCATGATTCATGATTCAATTCATGATTCGTTTCATGATTCATGATTCAATTCATGATTCATGATTCGTTTCATGATTCATGATTCAATTCATGATTCATGATTCATGATTTATGATTCAATTCATGATTCATGATTTGATTCATGATTCATGATTCTTGATTCATGATTTGATTCATGATTCATGATTCAATTCATGACTCATGATTCATGATTCATTTCATTATTTAATTCATGATTAATTTCATGATTCATGATTCATGATTCAATTCATGATTCATGAATCAATTCATGATTCATGATTCATGATTTGATTCATGATTCATGATTCATGATTCATCATTCATGACTCAATTCATGATTCATGATTCGATTCATGATTCATGATTCAATTCATGATTCATGATTCGATTTATGATTCATGATTCATTTCATGATTCATGATTCATGATTCAATTCATGATTCAGTTTATGATTCATGATTCAATTAATGATTCATGATTCATTTCATGATTAAATTCATGATTCATTTCATGATTCATGATTCATTTCATGATCCAATTCATGATTCATGATTTAATTCACGATTCATGATTCTTGATTCAATTCATGATTCAATTCATGATTAATGATTCATGATTCGATTCATGATTCATGATTCAATTCATGATTCATGATTCATGGTTCATGATGCAATTCATGATTCATGATTCATGTCATGATTCATGATTCAATTAATGATTCATTTCATGATTCAATTCATGATTCATGATTCAATTTATGATTCAATTCATGATTCATTTCATGATTCATGATTTAATTCATGATTTGATTCATGATTCATGATTCAATTCATGATTCATGATTCAATTCATGATTCATGATTCGATTCATGATTCAATTCATGATTCATTTCATGATTTAATTCATGATTCATGATTCGATTCATGATACAATTCATGATTCAAGATTCATTTCATAATTCATGATTCAATTCATGATTCAGTTCATGATTCAATTCACGATTCATGATTCGATTCACGATTCATGATTCATGATTCGATTCATGATTCATGATTCGATTCATGATTCATGATTTAATTCATGATTTAATTCATGATTTAATTCATGATTGAATTCATGATTCATGATTGAATTCATGATTCATGATTCATGATTCGATTCATGATTCATGATTCATGATTCATGATTCAATTCATGATTCATAATTCATGATTCATGATTCATGATTCGATTCATGATTCATGATTCATTTCATGATTCATGATTCATGATTCAATTAATGATTCAATTCATGATTCATGATTCAATTCATGATACATGAATCAAATCATGATTCATGATTCAATTCATGATTTATGATTAATGATTCATGATTCAATTCATGATTCAATTCATGATTCATGATTTAATGCATGATTCATGATTCAATTCATGATTCATGATTCGAGTCATGATTCATGATTCGATTCATTATTCATGATTCAATTCATGATTCATGATTCATTTCATGATTCATTATTCAATTCATGATTCGATTCATGATTCATGATTCGATTCATGATTCATGATTCATGATTCAAGTCATGATTCATGATTCATGATTCGATTCATGATTCATGACTCGATTCATAAATCATGATTCAATTCATGATTCATGATTCGTTTCATGATTCATGATTCAATTCATGATTCATGATTCATGATTTATGATTCAATTCATGATTCATGATTTGATTCATGATTCATGATTCTTGATTCATGATTTGATTCATGATTCATGATTCAATTCATGACTCATGATTCATGATTCATTTCATTATTTAATTCATGATTAATTTCATGATTCATGATTCATGATTCAATTCATGATTCATGAATCAATTCATGATTCATGATTCATGATTTGATTCATGATTCATGATTCATGATTCATGATTCATGACTCAATTCATGATTCATGATTCGATTCATGATTCATGATTCAATTCATGATTCATTATTCGATTTATGATTCATGATTCATTTCATGATTCATGATTCATGATTCAATTCATGATTCAGTTCATGATTCATGATTCAATTAATGATTCATGATTCATTTCATGATTAAATTCATGATTCATTTCATGATTCATGATCCAATTCATGATTCATGATTTAATTCACGATTCATGATTCTTGATTCAATCCATGATTCAATTCATGACTAATGATTCATGATTCGATTCATAATTCATGATTCATGATTCAATTCATGATTCATGATTCAATTCATGATTCATTTCATGATTCAATTCATGATTCATGATTCAATTCATGATTCATGATTCATGATTCATGATTCATGATTAGATTCATAATTCATGATTCATGATTCAATTCATGATTCATGATTCAGTTCATGATTCATGATTCGATTTATGATTTATGATTCAATTCATGATTCAATTCATGATTCACTTCATGATTCATGATTCAAATCATGATTCATGATTCGATTCATGATTCATGATTCAATTCATGATTCATGATTCGATTCATGATTCATGATTCAATTCATGATTCAATTCATGATTCATAATTCATGATTCATGATTCAATTCATGATTCAGGATTCAATTCATGATTCATGATTCGATTCATGATTCATAATTCGATTCATGATTAATTTCATGATTCATGATTCAATTCATGATTTAGTTCATGATTCATGATTTATGATTCAATTCATAATTCATGATTCATGATTTATGATTCATTTCATGATTCATGATTCAATTCATGATTTAGTTCATGATTCATGATTTATGATTCAATTCATAATTCATGATTCATGATTTATGATTCAATTCATGATTCAATTCATGATTCATGATTCGATTCATGATTCATAATTCAATTCATGATTCATGATTCGATTCATGATTCAATTCATGATACAATTCATGATTCATGATTCAATTCATGATTCATGATTCGATTCACGATTCATGATTCGATTCATGATTGAATTCATGATTCATGATTCATTTCATGATTCATGATTCAATTCATGATTCATTTCATGATACAATTCATGATTCATGATTCAATTCATGATTCATGATTCGATTCACGATTCATGATTCGATTCATGATTGAATTCATGATTCATTTCATGATTCATGATTCATGATTCAATTCATGATTCAGTTCATGATTATTGATTCAATTTATGATTCATGATTCATGATTCGATTCATGATTCATGATTCATGATTCGATTCATGATTCATGATTCATGATTCATGATTCATGATTCAATTCCTGATTCATAATTCGATTCATGATTCATGATTCAATTCATGATTCATGATTCATGATTCATGATTCAATTCATGATTCATGATTTATAATTCATGATTCATGATTCATGTTTTATGATTCAATTCCTGATTCATGATTCGATTCATGATTCATGATTCAATTCATGATTCAATTCATGATTCATGATTCAATTCATGATTCATGATTCAATTCATGATTCATGATTCAATTCATGATTCAATTCATGATTCATGATTCATGATTCGATTCATGATTCATAATTCAATTCATGATTCATGATTCATGGTTCATGATTCAATTCATGATTCATGATTAAATTAATGATTCAATTCATGATTCATGATTTAATTAATGATTCAATTCATGATTCTTTTTATGATTCATGATTTAATTCATGATTCGATTCATGATTCATGATTCGATTCATGATTCATAATTCAATTCATGATTCATGATTCATGTTTCATGATTCAATTCATGATTCATGATTAAATTAATGATTCATTTCAAGATTTATGATTCAATTCATGATTCATTTCATGATTCATGATTTAATTCATGATTCAGTTCATGATTCATGATTTAATTCATGATTCATGATTTATGATTCAAATTAAGATTCATGATTCATGATTCAATTATGATTCATAATTCATTTCATGATTAAATTCATGATTCATTTTATGATTCATGATTCATGATTCAATTCATGATTCATGATTCGATTCATGATTCATGATTCGATTCAAGATTCATGATTTAATTCATGATTCATGATTCGATTCATGATTTATGATTCATGATTCAATTGATGATTCATGATTCGATTCATGATTTATGATTCAATTCATGATTCATGATTCATGATTCAATTCATGATTCATGATTCGATTCATGATTCATGATTCGATTCATGATTCATGATTCAATTCATGATTCATGATTCGATTCAAGATTCATGATTTAATTCATGATTCATGATTTAATTCATGATTCATGATTCAATTCATGATTTATGATTCATGATTCATTAATCATGATTCGATTTATGATTCATGATTCAATTCATGATTCATGATTTATGATTCATGATTCATGATTTATGATTCATGATTCATGATTCAATTCATGATTCATGATTCGATTCATGATTCATGATTCATGATTCAATTCATGATTAATGATTCATGATTCATTAATCATGATTCGATTTATGATTCATGATTCAAATCATGATTCATGATTTATGATTCATGATTCATGATTTATGATTCATGATTCATGATTCAATTCATGATTCATGATTCGATTCATGATTCAATTCATGATTCATTTCATGATTCAATTCATGATTCATGATTCGATTCATGATACAATTCATGATTCAAGATTCATTTAATGATTCATGATTCATGATTGAATTCATGATTCAGTTCATGATTCATGATTCAATTCACGATTCATGATTCATGATTCGATTCATGATTCATGATTCGATTCATGATTCATGATTTAATTCATGATTGAATTCATGATTTAATTCATGATTGAATTCATGATTCATGATTGAATTCATGATTCATGATTCATGATTCGATTCATGATTCATGATTCATGATTCATGATTCAATTCATGATTCATGATTCATGATTCATGATTAGATTCATAATTCATGATTCATGATTCAATTCATGATTCATAATTCATGATTCATGATTCGATTCATGATTCATTTCATGATTCATGATTCATGATTCAATTAATGATTCAATTCATGATTCATGATTCGATTCATGATACATGATTCAAATCATGATTCATGATTCAATTCATGATTCATGATTAATGATTCATGATTCAATTCATGATTCAATTCATGATTCATGATTCAATTCATGATTCATGATTCAATTCATGATTCATGATTCGAGTCATGATTCATGATTTGATTCATGATTCATGATTCAATTCATTATTCATGATTCATTTTATGATTCATGATTCAATTCATGGTTCGATTCATGATTCATGATTAGATTCATGATTCATGATTCATGATTCAATTCATGATTCATGATTCGATTCATGATTCATGACTCGATTCATAAATCATGATTCAATTCATGATTCATGATTCGTTTCATGATTCATGATTCAATTCATGATTCATGATTCATGATTTATGATTCAATTCATGATTCATGATTCATGATTTGATTCATGATTCATGATTCTTGATTCATGATTTGATTCATGTTTCATGATTCAATTCATGACTCATGATTCATGACTCATTTCATTATTTAATTTATGATTAATTGAATGATTCATGATTCATGATTCAATTCATGATTCATGAATCAATTCATGATTCATGACTCAATTCATGATTCATGATTCGATTCATGATTCATGATTCGATTAATGATTCATGATTCAATTCATGATTCATTTAATGATTCAATTCATGATTCATGATTCAATTCATGATTTATGATTCGATTCATGATTCATGATTCATTTCATGATTCATGATTCAGTTCATGAATTATGATTCAATTAATGATTCATGATTCATTTCATGATTAAATTCATGATTCATTTCATGATTCATGATTCAATTCATGATTCAATTCATGATTCATGATTTAATTCACGATTCATGATTCTTAATTCAATCCATGATTCAATTCATGATTAATGATTCATGATTCGATTCATGATTCATGATTCAATTCATGATTCAATTCATGATTCATAATTCATGATTCATGATTCAATTCATGATTCAGGATTCAATTCATGATTCATGATTCGATTCATGATTCATAATTCGATTCATGATTAATTTCATGATTCATGATTCAATTCATGATTTAGTTCATGATTCATGATTTATGATTCAATTCATAATTCATGATTCATGATTTATGATTCATTTCATGATTCATGATTCAATTCATGATTTAGTTCATGATTCATGATTTATGATTCAATTCATAATTCATGATTCATGATTTATGATTCAATTCATGATTCAATTCATGATTCATGATTCGATTCATGATTCATAATTCAATTCATGATTCATGATTCGATTCATGATTCAATTCATGATACAATTCATGATTCATGATTCAATTCATGATTCATGATTCGATTCACGATTCATGATTCGATTCATGATTGAATTCATGATTCATGATTCATGATTCAATTCATGATTCATTTCATGATACAATTCATGATTCATGATTCAATTCATGATTCATGATTCGATTCACGATTCATGATTCGATTCATGATTGAATTCATGATTCATTTCATGATTCATGATTCATGATTCAATTCATGATTCAGTTCATGATTATTGATTCAATTTATGATTCATGATTCATGATTCGATTCATGATTCATGATTCATGATTCGATTCATGATTCATGATTCATGATTCATGATTCATGATTCAATTCCTGATTCATAATTCGATTCATGATTCATGATTCAATTCATGATTCATGATTCATGATTCATGATTCAATTCATGATTCATGATTTATAATTCATGATTCATGATTCATGTTTTATGATTCAATTCCTGATTCATGATTCGATTCATGATTCATGATTCAATTCATGATTCAATTCATGATTCATGATTCAATTCATGATTCATGATTCAATTCATGATTCATGATTCAATTCATGATTCAATTCATGATTCATGATTCATGATTCGATTCATGATTCATAATTCAATTCATGATTCATGATTCATGGTTCATGATTCAATTCATGATTCATGATTAAATTAATGATTCAATTCATGATTCATGATTTAATTAATGATTCAATTCATGATTCTTTTTATGATTCATGATTTAATTCATGATTCGATTCATGATTCATGATTCGATTCATGATTCATAATTCAATTCATGATTCATGATTCATGTTTCATGATTCAATTCATGATTCATGATTAAATTAATGATTCATTTCAAGATTTATGATTCAATTCATGATTCATTTCATGATTCATGATTTAATTCATGATTCAGTTCATGATTCATGATTTAATTCATGATTCATGATTTATGATTCAAATTAAGATTCATGATTCATGATTCAATTATGATTCATAATTCATTTCATGATTAAATTCATGATTCATTTTATGATTCATGATTCATGATTCAATTCATGATTCATGATTCGATTCATGATTCATGATTCGATTCAAGATTCATGATTTAATTCATGATTCATGATTCGATTCATGATTTATGATTCATGATTCAATTGATGATTCATGATTCGATTCATGATTTATGATTCAATTCATGATTCATGATTCATGATTCAATTCATGATTCATGATTCGATTCATGATTCATGATTCGATTCATGATTCATGATTCAATTCATGATTCATGATTCGATTCAAGATTCATGATTTAATTCATGATTCATGATTTAATTCATGATTCATGATTCAATTCATGATTTATGATTCATGATTCATTAATCATGATTCGATTTATGATTCATGATTCAATTCATGATTCATGATTTATGATTCATGATTCATGATTTATGATTCATGATTCATGATTCAATTCATGATTCATGATTCGATTCATGATTCATGATTCATGATTCAATTCATGATTAATGATTCATGATTCATTAATCATGATTCGATTTATGATTCATGATTCAAATCATGATTCATGATTTATGATTCATGATTCATGATTTATGATTCATGATTCATGATTCAATTCATGATTCATGATTCGATTCATGATTCAATTCATGATTCATTTCATGATTCAATTCATGATTCATGATTCGATTCATGATACAATTCATGATTCAAGATTCATTTAATGATTCATGATTCATGATTGAATTCATGATTCAGTTCATGATTCATGATTCAATTCACGATTCATGATTCATGATTCGATTCATGATTCATGATTCGATTCATGATTCATGATTTAATTCATGATTGAATTCATGATTTAATTCATGATTGAATTCATGATTCATGATTGAATTCATGATTCATGATTCATGATTCGATTCATGATTCATGATTCATGATTCATGATTCAATTCATGATTCATGATTCATGATTCATGATTAGATTCATAATTCATGATTCATGATTCAATTCATGATTCATAATTCATGATTCATGATTCGATTCATGATTCATTTCATGATTCATGATTCATGATTCAATTAATGATTCAATTCATGATTCATGATTCGATTCATGATACATGATTCAAATCATGATTCATGATTCAATTCATGATTCATGATTAATGATTCATGATTCAATTCATGATTCAATTCATGATTCATGATTCAATTCATGATTCATGATTCAATTCATGATTCATGATTCGAGTCATGATTCATGATTTGATTCATGATTCATGATTCAATTCATTATTCATGATTCATTTTATGATTCATGATTCAATTCATGGTTCGATTCATGATTCATGATTAGATTCATGATTCATGATTCATGATTCAATTCATGATTCATGATTCGATTCATGATTCATGACTCGATTCATAAATCATGATTCAATTCATGATTCATGATTCGTTTCATGATTCATGATTCAATTCATGATTCATGATTCATGATTTATGATTCAATTCATGATTCATGATTCATGATTTGATTCATGATTCATGATTCTTGATTCATGATTTGATTCATGTTTCATGATTCAATTCATGACTCATGATTCATGACTCATTTCATTATTTAATTTATGATTAATTGAATGATTCATGATTCATGATTCAATTCATGATTCATGAATCAATTCATGATTCATGACTCAATTCATGATTCATGATTCGATTCATGATTCATGATTCGATTAATGATTCATGATTCAATTCATGATTCATTTAATGATTCAATTCATGATTCATGATTCAATTCATGATTTATGATTCGATTCATGATTCATGATTCATTTCATGATTCATGATTCAGTTCATGAATTATGATTCAATTAATGATTCATGATTCATTTCATGATTAAATTCATGATTCATTTCATGATTCATGATTCAATTCATGATTCAATTCATGATTCATGATTTAATTCACGATTCATGATTCTTAATTCAATCCATGATTCAATTCATGATTAATGATTCATGATTCGATTCATGATTCATGATTCAATTCATGATTCATGATTCATGGTTCATGATTCAATTCATGATTCATGATTCATGTCATGATTCATGATTAAATTATTGATTCATTTCATGATTCAATTCATGATTCATGATTCAATTTATGATTCAATTCATGATTCATTTCATGATTCGTGATTTAATTAATGATTCGATTCATGATTCATGATTCATGGTTCATGATTCAATTCATAATTCATGATTCAT
The DNA here is from genome assembly GCF_038048845.1 of Mixophyes fleayi. Taxonomy (NCBI): domain Eukaryota; kingdom Metazoa; phylum Chordata; class Amphibia; order Anura; family Limnodynastidae; genus Mixophyes; species Mixophyes fleayi. Next base: position 9,813 of record NW_027447429.1, on the reverse strand, counting down.
GTCATGATTCATGATTCAATTAATGATTTATTTCATGATTCAATTCATGATTCATGATTCAATTTATGATTCAATTCATGATTCATTTCATGATTCATGATTTAATTCATTATTCATGATTCAATTCATGATTCATGATTCATGATTTGATTCATAAATCATGATTCATGATTCATGATTCATGATTCAATTCATGATTCATGATTCATGATTAGATTCATAATTCATGATTCATGATTCAATTCATGATTCATGATTCAATTCATGATTCATGATTCAATTCATGATTCATTTCATGATTCAATTCATGATTCATGATTCATGATTCAATTCATGATTCATGATTCAATTCATTATTCATGATTCAATTCAATGATTCATGATTTGATTCATGATTCATGATTCATGATTCATGATTCAATTCATGATTCATGATTCATGATTAGATTCATAATTCATGATTCATGATTCAATTCATGATTCATGATTCAATTCATGATTCATTTCATGATTCAATTCATGATTCATGATTCAATTCATTATTCATGATTCAATTCATGATTCATGATTCATGATTTGATTCATGATTCATGATTCATGATTCATGATTCAATTCATGATTCATGATTCATGATTAGATTCATAATTCATGATTCATGATTCAATTCATGATTCATGATTCAATTCATGATTCATTTCATGATTCAATTCATGATTCATGATTCATGATTAATGATTCATGATTCATGATTAGATTCATAATTCATGATTCATGATTCAATTCATGATTCAGGATTCAATTCATGATTCATGATTCGATTCATGATTCATGATTCAATTCATGATTCAATTCATGATTCATTTCATGATTCATGATTCAAATCATGATTCATGATTCGATTCATGATTCATGATTCGATTCATGATTCATGATTCAATTCATGATTCATTTCATGATTCAATTCATGATTCATGATTCATGATTCATGATTAGATTCATAATTCATGATTCATGATTCAATTCATGATTCAGGATTCAATTCATGATTCATGATTCGATTCATGATTCATAATTCGATTCATGATTCATTTCATGATTCATGATTCAATTCATGATTCATGAATCAATTCATGATTCATGATTCATGATTTGATTCATGATTCATGATTCATGATTCATGACTCAATTCATGATTCATGATTCGATTCATGATTCATGATTCAATTCATGATTCATGATTCGATTCATGATTCATGATTCAATTCATGATTCATTTAATGATTCAATTCATGATTCATGATTCAATTCATGATTTATGATTCGATTTATGATTCATGATTCATTTCATGATTCATGATTCAATTCATGATTTATGATTCGATTCATGATTCATGATTCATTTCATGATTCATGATTCATGATTCAATTCATGATTCAGTTCATGATTCATGATTTAATTCATGATTCAATTCATGATTCATGATTTAATTAACGATTCATAATTCATTTCATGATTAAATTCATGATTCATTTCATGATTAATGATTCATGATTCGATTCATGATTCATGATTCAATTCATGATTCATGATTCATGGTTCATGATTCAATTCATGATTCATGATTCATGTCATGATTCATGATTCAATTAATGATTCATTTCATGATTCAATTCATGATTCATGATTCAATTTATGATTCAATTCATGATTCATTTCATGATTCATGATTTAATTCATGATTCGATTCATGATTCATGGTTCATGATTCAATTCATGATTCATAATTCATGTCATGATTCATGATTCAATTAATGATTCATTTCATGATTCAATTCATGATTCATGATTCAATTTATGATTCAATTCATGATTCAATTCATGATTCATGATTCATGTCATGATTCATGATTCAATTAATGATTCATTTCATGATTCAATTCATGATTCATGATTCAATTTATGATTCAATTCATGATTCATTTCATGATTCATGATTTAATTCATGATTCGATTCATGATTCATGATTCAATTCATGATTCATGATTCAATTCATGATTCATGATTCATGATTTGATTCATGATTCATGATTCATGATTCATGATTCATGATTCAATTCATGATTCATGATTCATGATTCATGATTAGATTCATAATTCATGATTCATGATTCAATTCATGATGTTTTATGATTCAATTCATGATTCATTTCATGATTCAATTCATGATTCATGATTCATGATTAATGATTCATGATTCATGATTAGATTCATAATTCATGATTCATGATTCAATTCATGATTCAGGATTCAATTTATGATTCATGATTCGATTCATGATTCATGATTCAATTCATGATTCATTTCATGATTCATGATTCATGATTCGATTCATGATTCATGATTCAATTCATGATTCAATTCATGATTCATTTCATGATTCAATTCATGATTAGATTCATAATTCATGATTCATGATTCAATTCATGATTCAGGATTCAATTCATGATTCATGATTCGATTCATGATTCATAATTCGATTCATGATTCATTTCATGATTCATGATTCAATTCATGATTTAGTTCATGATTCATGATTTATGATTCAATTCATAATTCATGATTCATGATTTATGATTCAATTCATGATTCATAATTCAATTCATGATTCATGATTCGATTCATGATTCAATTCATGTTTCATTTCATAATTCATGATTTAATTCATGATTCATTATTTATTTCATTATTTAATTCATGATTCATTTCATGATTTATTTCATGATTCATGATTCAATTCATGATTCAATTTATGATTCATGATTCAATTCATGATTCATGATTCATGATTCAATTCATGATTCATGTTTCGATTAATGATTCATTATTCAATTCATGATTCATTTCATGATTCAATTCATGATTCATGATTCAATTCATGATTCATGATTCGATTCATGATTCATGATTCATGATTCATGATTCATGATTCATGATTCATGATTCATGATTCATGATTCAATTCATGATTCATGATTCATGATTCATGATTAGATTCATAATTCATGATTCATGATTCAATTCATGATTCATGATTCAATTCATGATTCATGATTCGATTCATGATTCATGATTCATTTCATGATTCAATTTATAATTCATGATTTGAGATTCAATTCATGATTCATGATTCATGATTCAATTCATGATTCATGATTCGATTCATGATTCATTATTCAATTCATGATTCATGATGCATTTCATGATTCATGATTAAATTCATGATTCATGATTCGATTCATGATTCATGATTCCATTCATGATTCATGATTCCATTAATGATTTATGATTCCATTCATGATTCATGATTCCATTCATGATTCATGATTCATGATTCGATTCATGATTCATGATTCCATTCATAAATCATGATTCATTTCATGATTCATGATTCGTTCATGATTCATGATTCAATTTCATGATTCATGATTCATGATTCATGATTAGTTTCATGATTCATGATTCAATTCATGATTAATGATTTATGATTCAATTCATGATTCAGGATTCATGATTCATGATTCGATTCATGATTCATGATTCATGATTCATGATTCATGATTCAATTCATGATTCATGATTAGATTCATAATTCATGATTCATGATTCAATTCATGATTCATGATTCAATTCATGATTCATGATTCGATTCATGATTCATGATTCATTTCATGATTCATGATTTATGATTCATGATTCAATTCATGATTAATGATTCACGATTCAATTCATGTTTCAATTCATGATTCATGATTCATGATTCATGATTCATGATTCAATTCATGATTCATGATTCAATTCATGATTCATGATTCATGATTTATGATTCAATTCATGATGCAATTCATGATTCATGATTCATGATTCGATTCATGATTCATAATTCAATTCATGATTCATGATTCATGATTCATGGTTCATGATTCAAATCATGATTCATGATTAAATTAATGATTCATTTCATGATTCATGATTCAATTCATGATTCATGATTCAAATAATGATTCAATTCATGATTCTTTTTATGATTCATGATTTAATTCATGATTCGATACATGATTCATGATTCGATTCATGATTCATGATTCAATTCATGATTCAATTCATGAATTATGATTCGATTCATGATTCATGATTCGATTCATGATTCATGATTCGATTCATGATTCATGATTCATGATTCATGATTCAATTCATGATTCATGATTAGATTCATAATTCATGATTCATGATTCAAGTCATGATTCATGATTCAATTCATGATTCATGATTCATGATTCGATTCATGATTCATAATTCGATTCATGATTCATAATTCGATTCATGATTCAATTCATGTTTCATTTCATAATTCATGATTAGATTCATAATTCATGATTCATGATTCAAGTCATGATTCATGATTCAATTCATGATTCATGATTCATGATTCGATTCATGATTCATAATTCGATTCATGATTCATAATTCGATTCATGATTCAATTCATGTTTCATTTCATAATTCATGATTCAATTCATGATTCATGATTTATTTCATGATTTAATTCATGATTCATTTTATGATTCATTTCATGATTCATTTCATGATTTATTTCATGATTCATGATTCATGATTCAATTCATGATTAATGATTTATGATAAAATTCATGATTCATGATTCGATTCATGATTCATGATTCATGATTCATGATTTATGATTCATGATTCAATTCATGATTCATGATTCATGATTCATGATTAGATTCATAATTCATGATTCATGATTCAATTCATGATTCATGATTCGATTCATGATTCATGATTCGATTCATGATTCATGATTCATGATTCAATTCATGATTCATGATTCGAATCATGATTCATGATTCATGATTCGATTCATGATTCATAATTCAATTCATGATTCATGATTCATGGTTCATGATTCAATTCATGATTCATGATTAAATTAATGATTCATTTCATGATTCATGATTCAAGTCATGATTCATGATTCAATTCATGATTCATGTATTCGATTCATGATTCATAATTCGATTCATGATTCATAATTCGATTCATGATTCATGATTCAATTCATGATTCAATTCATGATTCATAATTCGATACATGATTCATGATTCGATTCATGATTCATGATTCAATTCATGATTCAATTCATGATTCATAATTCGATTCATGATTCATGATTCGATTCATGATTCATGATTCATGATTCATGATTCAATTCATGAATCAAGATTAGATTCATAATTCATGATTCATGATTCAAGTCATGATTCATGATTCAATTCATGATTCATGATTCATGATTCAAGTCATGATTCATGATTCAATTCATGATTCATGATTCATGAATTCGATTCATGATTCATAATTCGATTCAAGATTCATAATTCGATTCATGATTCAATTCATGATTCAATTCATGATTCATGATTCAATTCATGATTCATGATTCAATTCATGATTCATTTCATGATTCAATTCATGATTCAATTCATGATTCATGATTCGATTCATGATTCATGATTCGATTCATGATTGAATTCATGATTCATGATTCAATTCATGATTCAGTTCATGATTCATGATTCAATTCATGATTCAATTCATGATTCATGATTCGACTTCATGATTCATGATTCATGATTCATGATTCATGATTCATGATTCAATTCATGATTCATGATTCATGATTCATGATTCATCGATTCATAATTCATGATTCATGATTTATGATTCAATTCCTGATTCATGATTTAATCCATGATTCAATTCATGATTCAATTCATGATTCATGATTCATGATTCAATTCATGATTCATGATCATAATTCATGATTCATGATTCATGATTCATGATTCATGATTCAATTCATGATTCAATCATGATTCATGATTCGATTCATGATTCATGATTCATAATTCGATTCATGATTTATGATTCATGATTCATGATTCAATTCATGATTCAATTCATGATTCATGATTCGATTCATGATTCATGATTAAATTAATGATTAAATTCATGATTCTTTTTATGATTCATGATTTAATTCATGATTCGATTCATGATTCATGATTCGATTCATGATTGATGATTCGATTCTTGATTCATAATTCAATTCATGATTCAAGATTCATGGTGCATGATTCAATTCAAGATTCATGATTAAATTAATGATTTATTTCAAGATTTAAGATTCAATTCATGATTCATTTCATGATTTATGATTCAATTCATGATTCAGTTCAGGATTCATGATTCAATTCATGATTCATGATTTATGATTCAAATTAAGATTCATGATTCATGATTCAATTCATGATTCATAATTTATGATTCAAATTAAGATTCATGATTCATGATTCAAATAATGATTCATAATTCATTTCATGATTAAATTCATGATTCATTTTATGATTCATGATTCATGATTCAATTCATGATTCATGATTCGATTCATGATTCATGATTCGATTCAAGATTCATGATTTAATTCATGATTCATGATTCGATTCATGATTCATGATTTATGATTAAATTCATGATCATGATTCATGATTCATGATTCGATTCATGTTTCATAATTCAATTCATGATTCATGATTCATGATTCAATTCATGATTCATGATTCGATTCATGATTCATTTCATGATTCAATTCATGATTCATGATTCGATTCATGATACAATTCATGATTCAAGATTCATTTCATGATTCATGATTCATGATTCAATTCATGATTCGATTCATTATTCATGATTCGATTCATGATCATGATTCAATCATGATTGAATTCATTATTCATGATTGAATTCATGATTCATGATTCATGATTCGATTCATGATTCATGATTCGATTCATGATTGAATTCATGATTCATGATTCATAATTCATGATTCAATTCATGATTCAGTTCATGATTCATGATTCAATTCATGATTCGATTCATGATTCATGATTCGATTCATGATTCATGATTCATTATTCATGATTCAATTCATGATTCATGATTCATGATTCAATTCATGATTCATGATTCAATCCATGATTCAATTCATGATTCAATTCATGATTCATGATTCAATTCATGATTCATGATTCATGATTCAATTCATGATTCAATTCATGATTCATGATTCGATTCATGATTCATGATTCATGATTCGAATCATGATTTATGATTCATGATTTATGATTTATGATGATCATGATTCAATTCATGATTCATGATTCATGATTAGATTCATAATTCATGATTCATGATTCAATTCATGATTCATGATTCAATTCATGATTCATGATTCGATTCATAAATTCATGATTCGAGATTCAATTCATGATTCATGATTCATGATTCAATTCATTATTCATGATTCATGATTCATGATTCAATTCATGATTCAATTCATGATTCATGATTCATGATTCATGATTCGATTCATGATTCATAATTCGAATTCATGATTCATGATTCAATTCATGATTTATGATGCATTTCATGATTCATGATTAAATTCATGATTCAATTTATGATTCATGATTTGATTCATGATTCATGATTCCATTCATGATTCATGATTCCATTCATGATTCAGTTCATGATTCATGATTCAATTCATGATTCATGATTTATGATTCAAATTAAGATTCATGATTCATGATTCAATTCATGATTCATGATTTATGATTCAAATTAAGATTCATGATTCATGATTCAAATAATGATTCATAATTCATTTCATGATTAAATTCATGATTCATTTTATGATTCATGATTCATGATTCAATTCATGATTCTTGATTCGATTCATGATTCATGATTCGATTCAAGATTCATGATTTAATTCATGATTCATGATTCGATTCATGATTCATGATTTATGATTCAATTCATGATTCATGATTCATGATTCATGATTCGATTCATGTTTCATAATTCAATTCATGATTCATGATTCATGATTCAATTCATGATTCGATTCATTATTCATGATTCGATTCATGATTCATGATTCAATTCATGATTGAATTCATTATTCATGATTGAATTCATGATTCATGATTCATGATTCGATTCATGATTCATGATTGAATTCATGATTCATGATTCATGATTCAATTCATGATTCAGTTCATGATTCATGATTCAATTCATGATTCGATTCATGATTCATGATTCATTATTCATGATTCAATTCATGATTCATGATTCATGATTCAATTCATGATTCATGATTCAATTAATGATTCAATTCATGATTCAATTCATGATTCATGATTCATGATTCAATTCATGATTCATGATTCATGATTCATGATTCAATTCATGATTCAATTCATGATTCATGATTCGATTCATGATTCATGATTCATGATTCGATTCATGATTTATGATTCATGATTCATGATTTATGATTCATGATTCAATTCATGATTCATGATTCATGATTCATGATTAGATTCATAATTCATGATTCATGATTCAATTCATGATTCATGATTCATAATTCAATTCATTATTCATGATTCATGATTCATGATTCAATTCATGATTCAATCTCATGATTCAATTCATTATTCATGATTCATGATTCATGATTCATGATTCGATTCATGATTCATGATTCAATTCATTTATGATGCATTTCATGATTCATGATTAAAGTTCATGATTCAATTTATGATTCATGATTTGATTCATGATTCATGATTTCATTCATGATTCATGATTCCATTCATGATTTATGATTCCATTCATGATTCATGATTCATGATTTGATTCATGATTCCATTCATAAATCATGATTCAATTCATGATTCATGATTCATGATTAGTTTCATGATTCATGATTCATGATTAATGATTTATGATTCAATTCATGATTCATGATTCATTTCATGATTTAATTCATGATTCATTTCATGATTCATGATTAATGATTCATGGTTCATGATTCAATTCATGATTAATGATTCATGGTTCATGATTCAATTCATGATTCATGATTCAATTAATGATTCATTTCATGATTCAATTCATGATTCAATTCATGATTCATGATTCATGATTCAATTCATGATTCATGATTCATGATTCATGATTCATGATTCAATTCCTGATTCATGATTCATGATTCATGATTCATGATTCGATTCATGATTCAATTCATGATTCATGATTCGATTCATGATTCCTGATTCATGATTTATGATTCATGATTTATGATTCATGATTCAATTCATGATTCATGATTCATGATTCATGATTAGATTCATAATTCATGATTCATGATTCAATTCATGATACATGATTCAATTCATGATTCATGATTCGATTCATAATTCATGATTCGAGATTCAATTCATGATTCATGATTCATGATTCAATTCATGATTCAAGATTCATGATTCAGGATTTCAATTCATGATTCAATTCATGATTCATGATTCATGATTCAATTCATGATTCATTATTCGATTCATGATTCATGATTCGATTCATGATTCATGATTCAATTCATGATTCATGATGCATTTCATGATTCATGATTAGATTCATGATTCAATTTATGATTCATGATTCATGATTCCATTCATGATTCATGATTCGATTCATGATTCATGATTCCATTCATGATTTATGATTCTATTCATGATTCATGATTCGATTCATGATTCATGATGCGATTCATGATTCATGATTCAATTCATGATTTATGATGCATTTCATGATTCATGA